>NC_133619.1:324296888-324484388 GCF_048593235.1 Sminthopsis crassicaudata
TCCTTTGTTAAACATGCTACTATGTCCTAATGGTCTTGTACCTAATAATTATGCTGCTCTCAGGCATCCCCTCTGTCTCTTATCGTCCCAACTCCACTAATTTAATATTTATTTATTTGTTTATTTTTTGGGGGAACATGCCAGAGATAGTAACATTCCTAGTTACAATACATATCATACCATCAGATATGTGGAGCCCTTGAGGCTTTTTTTCTCTCATGCACCATTTATTTAGAAAATATATTTAGGGCATGTGCGTGTGTGTGTGTGTGTGTGTGTGTGTGTGTGTGTGTGTGCTGTCAAACTTTTATACATGATCCCAGAAACCTTCAAGCAGTAGCATTGTCATTTTTTTTCTTTTTTACCAAATCTAATAAGTAATAAGATGTAGACTATGATCCTATTCTAGATCACTCTGAAGATTATTCTCTTGCATTGGACAACCTAAATAGAGATGAAAAAATCTGCTTCATTTTGCCTCCTGATCCATTCCTACCACCAGTCTCTCTCTCAAGGTGTCTTTCCCTTTACCCTTCCCCCATGCCATGTGGTGTCTCTCCTAACTCCACTATACTTCTCAACCCTACTTCTCCTCCTTATAGCTTATAACTAAGGTTTATATATCTTTTAGGGTGCTAAATTCCTTTCAGGATTTGGCCTGCCAGCTAAGGACATGCTCTATTCCCATGGGGCAATCCCTTTCTCCTGGGTAATTGTGAGTTCCAACAAGGAAAAATATCTTCTATATGCTTTCCCACTCTGTTTTATATTTATCATTACTGGTGTCTATTGTATCATTTTGTCTGTAATCTCTTCCCTTAAATAAAGCTATTTTTTTGCCCCTTCCTTCCCCCAAAAAAATCTTCTAGCAAGAATCAGGAAAGCCACTTATGATAGCTGTCTTTTGAATAACCAAAGGGGCAAGTTCAGGAAGACACAAAGGGAGAAGTCAACACAAGGCCATGATTCCTGCTTGCCTTTAGATTTAATAAAGTCTGGATATTCAAAAGTATGACACAAAATAGGTAACCATAATTATTTAACATTATTTATGATATGTTCTATAGTATAAAATTTGAGCTTTGATGTTTAGGCTTCTGAGAATTAAAAATTATTATTATTACTGCCGGAAGTAGAATGAATGAATGAATTCATAATAGTGTTTCTGATGCAATATAATTGTATGTATATATATATAATCTTCACATACATTTGTTGATGCCAACAAATAAAATTACAATGTGAACTTCTCATGAATCATTAAGTATGTAGCAAGTAAGCAAGGAGAATGAGTGCATAAAACCTATTAGAATGGCAAAGATGGTGCTTATAGAAAGATAGATCAGGAGGAAGAGAAATTGCTATACTTCATGAAATGTGTCAGTATTAAAATGCTCACTATTTCAAGCTTATGTTATGAATAAAAATATTATGCTAATGTTATTTTCTCTTGTCTAAACAAGATACTAGCTTGGGCCTGATTTTGTGTGTGTGTGTGTGTGTGTGTGTGTGTGTAGGTTCTCCAGTACAAGTCTAAAGGCTTCTACCAGTATGGGTTCTGTTGGAAGCAAGAAGAGGTATGGATAAATTTCTTGTTATTGTTGTTCAGTTATTTCAATCACGTCTGACTCTTTATGACCCTATTTGGGATTTTCTTGGCAAAAAAACTGGAGTAGTTTGACATTTCCTTTTCCCACTCATTTTGCAGATGAGGAACTGAGGCAGATAGACCTAGAGTCACACAGCTAGTATGTGTCTGAAACCAATTTTGAATTCAAGAGCTGGCTCTCTTAAATTGGGAATACTCTCATACACCTTCCTATAGAACCTGGAAATTATTGTTAGTATGATGAGTGGGTTTTCCTTTTTGCCTTAATCAAATTTGTCTCACTATATAAGCCATCTCCTCTTTATTTTTCAACCTTCCAGCTTCCTGAGTTATACACATCAGAATGGATTTGAGTCTTAGGTCTGGCAGTTTTTTTCTTCTTTAGATTATTAGTTTCTTGTTGTATTACTTATTCTCAGAATTCTCTTAATGTTTTCCCAGGCATTAAGAATTCCTTCCTCTCTGTATTAGAAACCCTTCTTAGCACTGTTCATATTCTTTCATGCCCACCTCTCTCTTTCACTATTGCCACTGCTTCCATCAGTTATAATAGAGTGAGGGAGAAAAACCAAGGACTGTTTTTTTATTCTAGACCCAAGACTTAGTCATGATCTTGCTACATGCTTGCTTTATGACCATGGAAAGTCCCATAATCTTCTTTACTTTCATCTTTTTCATCTTTAAAATGGGAATAATTTTTATGGGTGATATAGTGTTCATAGAGCTGGCTTCAGAGCCAGAAGACCTTCCTCAGATACATGGCTGTGTGACTGTGGTCGAGGCAAGTCGAGGCTATAAAATATAGAGAAGATTCTGATGACTTGTGTTGGTAAAGCTTGTTACCTAACCTGAATTTTCTCATACAATTTAAATAAGCGATCCATCGCCTATCACCTATCCCCATTTGTATCACATAATTCATAAGGCTATTGCAGGAAGTAAAATTATATATTATTTTATTTTATACATATACACACATATACACATACATATGTACGTGTGTGTATATACACAAATAACACATATATATATATATTATTGTTTCTATTCCCTTTCCCCTACAAGGATTTTATTTCTACTTGTTCTTTTCTGATAATACTGTTCTATCTCTCCCTCTCTCTATGCCTCCTGGCCTCTGTCCTTCTTCCCTGTGTGCGTTTGTGTGTATTTGATGGAGAGAGCTAATTTTTCCAGTGTTCTATATAGTCCTTTATGCTTGCCCTTTGTACAGTAAGAGAACTATACCATGGGGCCAGGGTAGGTCACAACATATGTTTCAGATTCTGAGGACAAGTTTTGTTCACTGTCTGGAAGAAAGAATGGCTAAGTTAATCCCAGGGTTGTATTTTCAGTAATGACACATATCAGACTCATCGATCCATGGTTTTATTTTCAAGCTTATTTAAGCAGGTGCTGTAAAAAGCAAACTGTCACAATCACTATACAGAATTAAGATTCCTCTCTCATGCTAACCTGTCTGTTCCCCTCAAACACTTATCTCTATTCTGATTTTAGCCAGCACAATTCAATACAAAAAAGTAGGTCATGAAATAGTCTTCAGTTATAATTTTTCAAGTAATGGGAGAATATAGAATTGTCTTTTGGATAAAAGGGCCCAGGGTTCCACTCTGGCATCAGCTTTCCACAGGAAACAAATCAGTTTAGTGACTTTAGGCTACTTACTATTGTATGATGACCTGGTGAATTTCATAGAAAATGTAAAGCAAATCTATGCTGGGTTAGATATGCTTATACAAACAAGCAGAATGATTAAAGAGATCAAGACTAGAAGGAACAGGTAGAATTTTTCAATACATTTTGCAAAGAGTAGCAAAGGAAGCTCAAGGCTATTTTAGCCATTAAAACAAAACAAAACAAAACAAAACAAAAAAACCAAACAACTTCATACCTCTTTCCTCTCTCTTACCTCCTGTTGATCTGGAGGTAGGAAAAGATAAGTATGGATGAGCAACAGAGAAAGGAGACATAGAAAATGTAGTGCACTGGCTAGGCTTTAGGAGACGCATTCCCAAGTCTGCCACAGATGAAACTTGGACCTCTGGGCAAGTAAATTAGTCTCTCTAGACTTAATTTTTCAGAAGGTAATAGAAAGAAGACTACAGGAATATTTTCTAGAAGCAGGGAAGAAAATGTTCATATATATCCCTTGAAAGAAATTCTAGATATGATAAATAATGAAGTCCACTGCATGGATCATATATACTTTCAAAAGAAAAATTCTAAGATGCTATAGCCTTATTATAATGCTGTTCTCAGAGTCCATGCTTCTGGCCTGTATTTTAGGTAAATGAAAAAGTTATTACAAGGTTTTTCTGGTTATTAGATTAAGAAACTCCCCTAGGCAGTATTCAAAATAAGTATATTTTATATTACATAGTAATTTATATAGAAAGCTCCAGAAATTGTTATAAGGGAAAAACATAATTAGGAAAGGAGGAATCTTCAATCTGGGGATTCATTATTCCCCAAATGTCAAACCTAATAATCAATATTTACTTAGAACTGCTTAGTAAAACAGAATAGAGTAGCTAGGTGGCACAATGGATAGAACACCAGCCCTGAAGTCAGGAGAACCTGAGTTCAAATGTGACCTCAGACACTTAACACTTCCTAGGTGTATGAATCTGGGCAAGTCACCTAGCCCCAAATTGCCTCAGCAAACAACAACAACAACAACAAAACAAAACAAAACAAAAAACCATTGTATAATGAAAAGAAAGTTGTATGAGAAATGTGAGTAAAAATCCTGGTTCTTGATGTGTTTTAGATTTATGACTCCACAGCTTAGCCTCTTAGTGTCTGTTTTTTGTTCTGCAAAATCGAGAGAATTATACTTTTACTATATACCACAATGAGTTAGGAATATAGATTTATAGCTGGAAGAGATCTTAGAGGAACAGACCTTTTCATTTGACAGATGAACAAAATAAGTTCTATAAATGTGAAATGGTATGTCCAGTTTTACACAAGTAGTAATATTGTTAGGAAAGTTTTTCATAAACATTAAATTGCTTTATGTGAAAGCCTTCGCTACAGTGGACATATTGTCACAAAGTTTCAGGATGCTTAGCTTTAAAAAAGAGAACCAACATGGAAAAGGAAGAATCCATTTTCAAGGTATTATTTGTTTTTCAGAGAGTTCATATATAGTCTTTGCCTGGAATGTAGCTCTTTCTCATTTCTGCTGCCTAGCATCACAATCTTCCTTCAAAACACAGCTAAAGTGGCAGCTATTACATGAGACCTTTGTATTACTTTGTTCTGTTATATTTTTACCTGCACTTATGATTTCACTAGTCTAGAGCAGGTGTGTCAATAAGCTACTAATCCTGCTCCTCCATTTAAAAATATTTTTCCCCCCAAATAAAGTTTTATTGTCTTTTAAAATGTTAAAAACAAAGTTCTTAGCTTCTGGGCTAGATTTGGTCATCAGACTTTTGTTTTTGAATCTTGTCTAAGAAACTCCTAGGCTGGGGTTAAGTGACTTGCTCAGGGTCACACAGCTAGGAAGTGTTAAGTGTCTGAGACCAGATTTGAACTCGGTCCTCCTGAATTCAAGGCTGGTGCTCTATCCACTGCACCAACCAGCTGCCCCTGGCAAAGAAGTCTTTCAACCAATACAATTCAATAATCTTTATACAGTTTATTATCTTAGAACATTATTTGGAACAATGAGATTTTAGGTCACTTCTCCAAGATCACACAGTCAGTATGTTTGGAGAAAGTATGTGCAGGCATTGAATTTAAGCTCTCTAGTAACTTTATGAATCTGTGACTCCATGTAGCCTTACAAACATAAAACATTATTTAATATATTTTTTATGTTTAATGTTTAAAATATGTTTAAACATAAAAATATTTAATATATTAGTTGTTCAGTTGCATTCAATTTTTGGTGACTTCCTTTGGGCTTTTCCTGGCAAAGATATTGCAGTGCTATTTTGCTATTGCCTTCTCTAGCTTATTTTACAAATGAGGAAACTGTTTTTAACAGGGTTAATTGACTTGCCCAGGCTCACACTACTAGTATATGTCTGAGACTGCATTTGACCTCAGTTCTTTACTCAAAGTCGGGGTTACTCTATCCATTGTGCCACCTAGCAGCCCATACCATTCCCTCCCACACCAGTCCCATGAACATGGTTTTGTATCACTAGCACATAACCCAGTGTTTTAGAAATATAATAGACATCTAATACATTCTTTAAAAGTGGTTTCATCCGACTTGAAAATGAGTAAGAGATAAGTAAGAGTCAAGAAAATGTATTCTGCCTCTTCCCTTTCTTCCTCTTAGACCATTTCCCCATCTTTAAAATGTCTTTTTGCCTTATTGCAACTTCGAGTACATAAGTGAATTTTCAAAGACGAATTTTAAATATTTTAGGAGTTAAGAGATTTTACTCTCCATTATTTTATTAACCAATAGGTTTGTTTTTTGGGGAAAAAAAATGTTTGTTTCCACAGTTTTGGTGAAAACAAATATTTTCTTTGGTGCTGTTCAGACAACCAAATATTTCTTTTTGAAAAGGTTTCCACACGTTACTTTCTAGCACCCCCTGGTGGAAATGTACGAAAATATTTGAAACATGTTTTGATTATTAAGTTCCAGAGGTAATTACATGTTTTGACAATCCTTCCCCTGAACAAAACATAATTAGAACCAACATTCTCCTCTTTAAAGGTCCTGAAAAATGATTTCACCTCTTCCTAATTATCATCATTCAACAATGTTCAGTGTGTAATAAATTGCTAAAGGTGTTGCAGAAAGATGACCCAGAAATTGTGCGGAAATATCTAGTTACTTCAATTCAGGAAGTATGTATTAAAAGTCTACTGTGGCCAAGGCAATGAGTTATAGGCTGGGGAGAGAAGAAGAAGAAAGGTTTTAGTCTTAAAGGAGCTTAGATCTCCAGAGGGACACTCCTTGTAAACAGAGAAGAAAATATGAGACAATTTATAGGAATCACACCTGGGGGAAAAAAATAAAATTCTCAGTGAGGTCTGGAATTTAAGTTGAATCTCAAAAGAAATGAAGGATTCCAAATGGCAAATCTGAAGAGAGCTTGGAAGATACCACTGAGGTGAGGAGATTGAAAGCCAAATTCAGGGAACAGTAAATCAGCATAGAATGCATCAGGACCCATAGGCATTGCTACTAGAGGCTTCTTACATAATTTCACACTAGGAAGCTTAATAAGGTTCCATTTCTTTTCTCTTCCTGTGCCATTATGACTCTGTTAAGCTGACTCAGCTCCTCAAAAAATAGAATATGATGATTTCTTAGTAATAGAAGAACCAGGAAAATGACTGATGAATCCTATGGAGGAGCTGGTAAGTAAGGAATTATGACCAGTGAGTTTTGTCTGAGATCTCCTATTCTACAGGTCAAAGATTCATTTTTCTAAAGGTAGCTATTCATATAAGGATAGTTCTCAGTTTGCATAAATTCACTTTAAACAAATTCTACATTAGGAAAAAATACTTTGTTGTACTTAAGATGGATCCAGATACTTCAAGATTTTTAAAAGTTCAAAGACTAATTGAGGATAATATTGTTTTTTACCATGACATATGGGAAGGAGAAAGAGATGCATTGTCTCAATATCTCTACAGCTTCTTAAAAAATATTGAGCAGCCAACCACCATTGATTAAGGTTAAAGGACAATATACTGTACTATGCTAACTTTATAGTACTGTGAATACTTTATCAACTTTACCTTTTTTTTTCTATAATTCTTTTTATTATCATTGTACAATATTTAATGTACTTTATTTTAGTATATTTTATGCTTCATGTAAAGGTATTATTTTGTGTGTGCCTTTGTTATTTAGGCTAAGTGAAGTAGGTGGATTAGAAGCAAATTTGCTTGATGTAGAGGTCGGTTGAAAAGTTCACTTGTAAAGTATCCCTACTCTATGTCTTAAATGTACTCCCTTCTATCTGTACTTTATAGATTCCCCCTGAAGATTCACAATTCAGCTCAGGTATCATCTTTGGCATGAAGTCTTTCCCAGTACCCTAAGTACAAGTACACTTCCCAAATGGATATGAATGTATTTCTATTTGTTCTCTCTATATTTATTCTGTATATACTTGTACATTTACTTATTGTCCCCTTGAAAACAAGTCTCTGTGAACAAAAAACTATTTTATTCCTTCATTATACTGTATTACTAGGACCTATTCTGAAATCTGGCCCTTAGTGGGTGCTAACTAAATGCTTATTGAAGGTTGGCTGATTGATTTATATGTTCAGTCAGTAGCTTGGAATATGGAATCACAGGTTATGGATTTCCAAAAGTGGTAAATTATTCTTTCTCTACAGTATCAATCCTGGAGAAATGGACTATTGGTTGAGAATTTACCAATAAGTACCACATCATGTGTTTATCTTCAAAAAAATTATATCTATCTATCTATCTATCTATCTATCTATCTATCTATCTATCTATCTATCTATCTTTTTGTCCATAACAGAGATTACGATAGAATCAAAGGAAAACTTCCTATTGCTAATGGGCTTTGATTTTGTGCCTTCCTCCTCTATACTATCAAAGTAGAACATTACTGATAAATAAAACATCCATATGAAAGTAGTTCACTTGAATTCTTTGGGAGAAAAATATTAGTTAAGATTTTGCCTAGGGCACAACTACCAATATTTGTCACCTAACATCACAATAATTTTCCTTGACTTTTCCATAGACTACTTCAGAAGAAGTCTTAAAGAGAAAAGGCTAACAACCATGTTGTATTCATTATTTGGTTTTCCTCAGCAGGATGAAGACTTTGGTCTGCAAGGGATGTGAGACAAAACAAAAAGATACCAGTGTTCTTTCTTTTGGGAATTACTTACTTTACTTATAAGTAAAACTCTCCATGCTTGAAAATTATTTAGCGTTTACTTTCAATTCCCCCACCTATCTATTCTGACATATTTCAATCTTCCCAATTATGGATTTTTCTTCCTCTCTTCCCTCTTCCCCCATATCATTTCATATCTCCTCTTAAGTTGTTGTACCTATATGAAATGACCTCTTTGCTTGCAAAAAATAGTTCCCTCCAGTCCCATGTGTTTTTTGGGCCTGCACTAAACATTTTGGTCCACATTGATTGCTTTCTGTTCTAAAAGCTATTGTACTTATTGGTACTTACTACCAATCATTTTGACACAATGATATAGCCTTTTATTATTTTCTAGTCTTATATGATTCCGTTCATTCATTCATAGACATTTATCCAGTTCCCAGTAAGCACTGCGCTATGCTAGGAGCTGAGGGAGATAAAATGATAAATAAAATTTGGCTGTTATTCTTGTCTTTTCAAGGAGATTATAAGTTCTTTTAAGGACAGTGAGTCATATTTCTTTTGTATACCCCATAGCACCTGACACTATGTTGGGTGCACAGTAAATGGCAATAAACATTCATTATTTGGAATTGAATTTTAAGACAGGTGGTGACAAATTTTACTACTGAAAGAAAAGTGTTTTTTTTTTTTTTTTTTTTTTTTTTTTTTTTTAATGATAGGAAAGTAAGCATATGGGTTGGCAGTTGTTGCTGGACCCTCGATTTGTGCAATAATAGTTTCTGTGATTTTTAAAGGCATATGATTATTCCCAACATTTGTTATAGTTACCTCTTTCAAATACTATGAAAAGGGATCTTTCAATGCCAGTTTTTGTGTGTACTTAGTCTTGTCCAACTGCTTTTTTCTATATGCTTTTATTAGCCATTTATTCTTCATGTAGTACATCAGAGAATGAAATGTTAATATCCAAATGTGGTGGTTCCACTATCATTAATGGAGAAAGGCATTTCTTATAGAACTCTGATAAACCTTTTCCACTTTTCATTTTTTCTGTAGCCTCCTTATAACATGGGATTACCCGGCTTCATTTAGTTTTTTCTTCAACTCTTTTTTTCATTTCCCTGCTTTTCCTAATTTTTTTTTTTTTAAATAAGGTGATGCTAGTTAGAATTTTCTATCTTCTTTCTTCATGAATTTTTTTTAATGACTTTGTGTTTTACTCTCTTTTACATCTCTGAATTAGGCAAAGAAATAGATTATTGGCTGAAATGACTTACAGATTGTTTTAATCTCCTCATTGCGGTGACTGATTTACACTGGTTAAATTTCCTAAGGTAATGGAGTAATCCATGTTGATGTGTGCCACTGTTTCTTTTATCCAGTTTCCTTTTTTTTTTTTTTTTTTTTTTTTTTTTAATAAAGTTTGTTTATTTTTTGTTGTTGTTGTTTATAAGAATGATAATACAAGTTAAACTTTATACAACTCTTTAAATATATTATCTAATCTTATACTTACAACAATCCAGTGGATAGTAGATACTATTATTAATACTCTTGACAGAAAAAAAAATTGAGATTAAGTAAATTGCCAATGGTCATAACTAGTAAGTGTCTATGACAGATGGGTGTGAGTAGGCTGCAATATATTTTGCATGAAAAATTATTCAAAGGAAGCAGCATAAAGCACATCAAATTTGATGGGAAAAGGTCTGGTCAAAACAAAAAAGAGGAAATGTGATAGAAAGCTCAAATACTCCATTGGTCTCCACTAAAGAGAGAAATAACATAAAGGCATTCCATTCATACCTTTGTGTTTTTACATTTTTGATATCTTAAGAAAACCCCTTCCTTCACCTATGTTGGATATATCTCTCATGGAAGATTTATGGAAAGGTCTAGATAAGAGTTATAGGTGATCTAAAGGAATGGAAGACTTGCTGTCTTTACTGTTGGAGGAAATGCCTTTATAGATGGGATCAAAGATTTATCAAAGTTTTAAAGCATAAGAAGAAAATACGGAGGTTTAAATAACAAGAGGACTGATTTAGGACATTGAAAACACAACTGAAATGGGGGAGGGATAGCATGGCCTTCTTTACTTTCATAGAACAAAATTCTTTTGTTCCTATTAGGCTTACTGAGGGAATCTTCTTTCCTCTGTGGATCCCTTCAGAGGAGTATGGAAGATTGTAGCTAAAGCATGCCTAGAAGCAAAAGCATGGACTAAATGTTGTCTGGGGGGTTGTTCCAGTTTTATTTCTAAAGACTTGGTGATTTTTATGGAGAAATTCCAATAGCAAAGCCATTTCCTCAGTGACAGTCCCTTCATTCTTTCTTTCTTACTTTATCTCCCCATACCCCTCTCTCTCTCTCTCTCTCTCTCTCTCTCTCTCTCTCTCTCTCTCTCTCTCTCTCTCTCTCTCTCTCTCTCTCTCTTCTCTCTCTCTCTCTCTCTCTCTCTCTCTCTCTCTCTCTCTCTCTCTCTCTCTCTCTCCACTCCCTCCCTCCCTCCCCCCCTCTCTTTCTCTCTCTCCTTCTTTCTTTGCTTTTTACTTTCTTTCCTTCTTACTTTTCTTCATTTTTCTTTCCTTTTCCTTCTTTCCTTCTTACTTTCCTTTCCTTCCTTCCTTCCTTCATTCCTTCCTTCCTTCTTCTCTCATTCTTACCTTCTTTCCTATTTTCATTCTCCTTCCTTCCTTCTCAGATTCACTCTGATGAACTGAACATAGAATCTTGACGAGTTCCATTTCTTACCTAGGTTGGTTCTCTTGTCTTTAGCTAACCTAGTGGGTTCTCCTTTGAGGGGCTCACTATATTAATGTTTTAGTAGTTATATTAGTGCCTGATGGATTTAGTCCATTGCAACACAGAGCTCCTGATCTGAAAGAATATATGAAGCCCAACCTCCTAGAAAACAGGACATATAGTTATATGTCACCATGCCAAGATCTTAAGTTCTTTTCTAAAACGAATAAATGAATATATATAATTCCCAACCCCCTATGAGGTTCCTCATTCATTTAAGACATATTAGTAACTACCTATCCTTTCATTTATGCTTTGCCTTAACACGCCCCAAAACAAAAGTATTTGTATGTGTGTATCTTTTTTTTTTTTTAATAAAGCAATATTTATCCACAACCCCTCCCACTCAGATAGAATGATGAGCTGGGTGTCATTACTAGTCAGCCTGATTAAGGTGTCATTTTTCCTCTTCATTTATATTTGTTATTTGGGGGAGGTTCTCCCCTTCCTTTGGAGTGTTTTTTTTCTCTCATTTAAAAAAAATCATGAATCATGGTATGATTTACAATCTCTTTCAAAGGAGATAGGCAACTTTAATGAGTGAACAGCCTGCAAGTGTAATTAATACCTGCCAGACTTTCCAATGTGTGCAGTGCATATCTTTTGTGGATGGGGGAATAATGAAGTTAGAACACACCTGCATGGAACTCTGCATCTCTCAATTCTGCTGAATTAAAAGGGATTAGAGTTATGACCAGGGGAGTGTACAATACTATGGCATTATGGAAAGCAAGCACAAGACTAAAAGAACCATGTGATTGAACAGGAGAAAGGTAGTGGCAAAGGGAAATAGAGGGAAGACAGGCAGGCTACAGTGTAGAGCGAAGGCTGAGATAAAGATGCTGCATTCAGCTGATGGATCACTCCCATTTAAAACACAAAAATAAGGCAGCTTGCCAGAGCAGTTTGGGCCAGTTTCATTAAAACTCTTCATTCATCTTACTGAAATGAGGTAGTGTTTGTTAAGGCAGCAATGATGTCCCAGTGGGAAAGCTATTATAATACTGAGTGGGTGATCCAAAAAAGGCCACACATTAGGTGGAAGAGGAAAATGGAGAATGCATGTGACTAAGAGGCATCCATGTTCCAGTCATCTTTACCTCTTCTTTTGCCCTCCCTCTGTAGGTATAATTGGCTGCAAAGTGGCTGAAGTCCACTTTCATAGTATTTTTCTGAAATAGCCTCTTCTCACATGTCACAACATAAGATCAGATTCTCATCAGCTATCACTTGAACTATTGCAATACACTCTTAATTAGCTTTCCTGCCTCCAGTGTCTCTTTTTTAAAAATCTATCCTCCAATCACCGCTAAACAATATTCCTAAATCACAGGTCTGAATTTATCACTTCTTAGTTCAAAAAAAACAAAAACAAAAACTTTTTTTTTGGTACTTAGATTTCTCAATCATGCCTTACTATTTGTGACCCTTTGAAGGTTTTCTTGTTAAAAAGTATAGAGTGGTTTGCCTTTTTTTTCTTCCCAAGCTCATTTCATAGATCAGGAAACAGGGTGAATGAGTTGTCCAGGGACACACAATAGTAAGTATTTAAACATGAATTTTCTTGACTCCAGGTCTAGCACTCTATTGACTGTTCTAACTAGCTGCTCTAATAAAAAAAAATAGTGGCATTCTACTTCCTGCCTTTGGGATGAATGTTTTTCCACTTCGAGAAGATGTCCATCAATTGGGGAATTGCTGAATAAATTACAGTGCATGAAAGTAACGGGATATTATTGTTCTATAAAAAATGATGAACAAACTGGTTTTAAAAAGGTCTTGAAAGATTTACCTAAACTGAAGCTGAACAAAACAGGCAGAACCAGGCATATGTTATATACAGTAACTAATTTTGGGCCATAAACATCTATCAAAGACTCAATTCTTCTCAGAGATTCACTGATCCAAAGCAATCCCAATAAACTTTGGATAAAAAATGCCATCTCCAATCAGAAAGAGAACTATGAGATTAAATGTAAATCAACACACTCTATGTTTAATTTTTTCGTTTGTTTTTTTTTCCTTCTGTTGTAATTGTTCCCTTTTGTTCTGATTTTTCTCTCCCAATATGATTCATACAAATGCATATTTAAAAGTTAATACATGTATAAAAATAAAGTACATATGCATACATATTCTTCTATTTCATTGCTTTTGCTCAGACTGTCCCCCACGACTAAAATGCATTCATCCTCATTGCAGGCCCTTAGAATCTTTAGCTCTTCCCAGATTGGACTCAAGTTCCATTAGATACCTTAGGTCTGCTATGATCTTTTTGTTAATGTGTTCCAACCACATGTATGTATTTCTAATAACTTACATTTAAATATGCTGAAAGTCATTTAAGCTCTACTTGCCTCAGTTTCTTTAATTGTCAAGTAGGAACAATAATGCCTACCTTTAAAGTTTTGTGAATACAAAATAAGTAGAACACTTAGCACATAGTAGGTACTTAATAAATACTGTTTTTTTCCCCCTTTCTAAAGAATGTAAGTTCCTAAGGGCAGGGATAAAGTGTTTTTTGTCTTTGTATTCCCAATGCCAGGCATTTATTTAGTAGACATTTAATAAATGCATATATAATTAAATTCAAATCAATTCAACAAAACTATTAAATGCCTTCTACATATAAGGTTTTTGACTCCAGTAATCTAAGGGAAGCAACAAATATCTAGAATCTGTAGAACAACAGACAGATATGATTTTTTTTCTCTAAGTAGAGTCCAAGAGACAGAGTAGTCCCATTTTTTTTTTCATGAGGTTGTTTTTCAGGCTTTTCATGAGATATTTATTAGCCTGGGTAGTGTCTACTAATATAGCCCCAGAATATAGTTCCATTTCCACATGTTGCTTTCATGTCATCATGGAAGATTAAGATACTCAGAAGCTGAAGGTGAAATGATAATTTGCTGGCTTTTTCTTTCTTAGTGATTAGTTCCCAAGATAACAATTTAAGATCCAATAAGGAACAGTGAGAACCTTTCAGAATTCTTCCATCCCTCCCCATTCATTCTCCAAGTTCTTCAAAATCAACACTCTGGTTTCTAAATTCTCTGAAGAACAAGGACAAGTGCATCAATATGACAGAAGGGAAAATGCTCTGAACTAGAAAGAATAGGTTTGATACTGGGTCAATATTTGCACTGGACTTTATTACATAGAGGTGGAAACATAACTCTTTTCCAAAAGTAGCTGGATATCAAAATCTGTTGTTCCATATGTATCACTTGCCATTTCCCTAGTGATGCTATGCCAATCTTTCCTGTGTGCAATATTCACCCTGAGATCCTTATGACAGTCAGATTATGAAAACTTATGTAGCGATGCTGTAGGTGCTTTAAACTGAACAGAATCCCCCACAGCTGTGTGTACATGACTGGCAGTGATGTTGGAAAATGAAGAATGAACTGCATAAATCAAATTTGTCTCCAGGCTTTTTGATGGATCCCTTTGTCTGTGTTCTTGAGATACAATTGTTCAGAATTGGTAGCTAATAATCAGTCAGTAGCTAACAGATAACACTCACAGATGGTCTATCTGGAACTTGCTTGATTCAAGGCTGATAAGGTCAAATAGCATTGTGTGTGCATCAAGATCCCTTTACACTCCACACATTGTTACATTCCTACGAGTCTATGAATTGTTTCAGTATCCCATATATGCTTGCAGAGGATAGATCATGGGCATGGAGCTAGAAAGAATATGAAAGACCATCTAGTTTAAGCTTTCTCCTACCTCTCTCATTTAACACAGGAAGAAAGTAAGTCTCCTTTTCTAAAGTCACCCAACTGAGAAACACAACGCTGGGATTCATACCTAGAATCTCTTATTTACAATCCAGCATTGTTTCTCTTATATCATAGTAATCTGGGGAAGTTATTATTTTGGATCTGTATGTATTTTATATCATCCGTGAATGATATTTCACATATTTATTGAGTAACTTTTATTTGCTAGGATAGCAAAGTTTGAGGATATAAAGACAGAGAAAACTACTCCTAGGAGTTTTTAATATAGTAGGAGAAAGAAGTGAAATGGTATTACTCCTGTATAAAGCAATACGTGACAAGTGCCACAAGAGATAGGATGCTATTGGAGCATCCATAATATACTTTCCAACTGAATACATCTTAAAACTATTTTCTTGAAAAGATATCTAGTGTTAATTGCTCTGAATTACATTTTGAGATATTTACCCTAGGGTCAAAAATTGCTAGTCAAAATTTTGGATAAGCTTTATCTATACTCTTTCTTCCTTAATTATTGTGGCACAAAAATTTACTGAAAGACAGAAAAAATGAAGAAGCAGAAGCAAAGAATCTTGACATTAATTATAGTGGATAATTTTACTAATTATTAAATTATATATACATGTATGTCTTTCTAAGGCAGATTAATTACAAAGTCAGTGATGGTTATAATAACATAATAATTTAACATCAGTGTACCCAATATCAGCATTGTCATATTATCCATAGCACCCCAATTCTTCTATTTAAAAATCTTTGTGATCCAATTTCATATATAGCCATCAAAATATATTTATCTTACTGGTCTAGTCTAAAATTTCACTCATTTTTTTAATCAAGACAATGTGAAGTAGAAAGAACATATGTAAGTAAAATCCACAGCTAAGTCTAACCCCCATTTTAGTAAATGTCTCCAATCTTTATTACTGTGTCTTTTCAAAAAGCAATTTAACAAATCAAAAGAAGTAAATTGGTTTCTCTTATACCTTCTAGGAAACTTTCCAGTATAGCATGACTTAAAAACAGGTGCCGAAAATAGAAGGGAAAATAAATTACACAGATAATGTATGAAGCAGAAAATGATGTGCTAGAGCTACAACGCACCATCTATTAGAGGTCAACTGATCCAACTCCTTTATTTGACAGATAAAATAATTGATAATCAAAGAGGAGAAGCAAATTTTTTTATGCTACATATTATGCTAGCTTCTAATTATAGGATGTAGGCTTTCTTACTTTAGGGCCAATTCTTAAACTCTATCAGAGTTGGAAGGGTTCCCAAAATTATACTTTAATCTGAACCTAAACAAATTTTCTCTATAATATTATTGACAGATAGTGCTGTTGTCTCCATTTCAAGATTCTTTAGTGAGGGTTTAGTGATGGAACTTTTTTTTCAACTTTAATATTCAGGATTTTTTTTTCTTATATTGAAAAAAATAAATTCCCTGTAGTACTGGTTTGCTTGCTTGTTTTGGTACCAAATAAGAGTAAGCCTTCCATAGCCTTTCCTAACCCTCCCCCCCAGAACTGTGTCCCCTTTCTAATCTAAGTATTCACAGTTGTCCACTTTTTCATTGTACTATACTATCATTCAAGGCTTGAATGATCAAAGTAAATAATACAATGTATTCAAGCTTCAAAGCCCATTTGGTAAGAAACTCTATACCTTAGTGTATATTAATTAATTAATTATTCAGGATCCTTCATTTGCATGAGGGACAAAGTTGGTGGGAACTAGAGAAAAAAAATTCTGATTTTCTGACTTCCAGGTTTGAGAGAAAAAAGAAAAGATTCTAGTCTCACTTCAGGTTCCCAAAGGGAGGGAGACTATTGGGAAGTAGCCAGCAGTAGATAAACTGACAAGTTCTATCCCTCAAAGTCCTATTCTCCCTTCAGTAACCTGAAGAGAGATTAGAATCTTGACTTCTCTCTCAAAGTAAAAAGCCAGAAGAACAAGATGTCTCTTGTTTTCACCAATTCTTCCCTTAACCAAGAGTGGAATATTGAATAATTAATTTCCATCAATGAAGAGTGCAAAGCCAATGGTTTTCCTTCAGAGAATTTTATATCTGACAAAATAGAGGCAGAAAAATGGAATCTCAAAATTCTGTTGTCTATACTAATTATTGATGACATCTTCCGTTATTTGAAACTACTTTCAGTTTAGAGTTTATATTTCTATGCAGCAAAGTGAAGGAAGCCTGGGAAATTTAACTTACCATGTTTAAATCAGAGAATTATAGAATGTTATTAAAAGCCGAAAGCTACCTTAGAGATAAACTAATCTAGAGAGATAAAGATAAAGATAAATTTGTGGATAAAGAAATGGGAGGATAGGAAACTCATTATGATTTGCACATGATCACAAAGCTAGTTAGTATTTTAGTAGACCATGAATAGAGTCCTTACTTTTTGACTTCCATTCCATTAATCTTTTCATATCCCCTACTTTGACTCAATTTGGTGTGACATTTCTAGATAGCACACTAATATAACCAAAGTGATTCTAGCTGTCTAGATGTGGAAGGGGTTGCATTGGAAAGTGGATTTCTTCTCAATACAGATCATCATGAAAAGTCTTGAAGACTATTTATTAGGGATGTTATAGGGACCAAATTAAACTCTGATTCTGGAGATCCTTTCTCTGTAACATAAACACACACAGATATATGTATCTATGCACATATACACATGTAAACACATGAATATATCTATATCTATCTATTTGCGTCTTATTAGAATAAAGTTTTTTCACTTCATATCAATGCAAACTTCCATATCAGTACCAGACCTCAAATGGTCTAGTTTCAGAATACTTAGCTTCCATTTATCTACAATCCCTGTTTGAAGCTCAGAAGATAAAAGTCAAAGGGTTACAGACACAAACTAATGGAAAAACCCTTCTTATAGTGATTAGAATTACAGTGGAATTTCCCGATCACTTGGTAAAAGGACAAATCCCTGTGAAATGAGCTTTAACCAGTTTTGAATTAATCATATATCTCTAAATATAGATTAGTATTTATTAAGCCCAAGAGAAAAGGTTTTTTTTTTGCAATCTTTTGATTCTCAAACTATAATTATGTCAAAGGATTTAGTGGCCACAATAGCATATAACAGAAAGCTTTCATTAAATAGGAATGATTAAAAATAAAGGAGAACAGTAGTTTGTATTTTCCTAGTCTATCACAACTATGATACTACTCTCCTTTAAATACACACATAAGGAACACTTATAATTTGAATCTGATATTTTGGTGAGGCTGAAATAATTCCTAGGGCACTAGTAGTCATAGGAAAGAAGCTGTGAGAGTCTGGGGAAGCAAGAAACACACAGAGAGAAATACCTGGAGTACTCTCAGAGTGATGGAGAACATGGTGAATATTAACTATGAAATATAAAAGTGACAATGCAAGCCAGGAAACCTCTTCCATGGATTATAGGTTATAGGATATATAGGATATAGGGGGAAAAAAGTTTAAGAGAATAATTACAAAGTCCTATTAGGTCTTTGTTAGTTTTTTTTTTTTTTAATTTTCCCTTTCTAACATTTATATCACCTTTAATTTTTTGTCTACACAGGCTATTACTCTTGATTCCTTATGATGCCATAACATTTGCAAGCTACTTTCCCCCAAATCATATATTTGTCTACCACAAATTTAGTGTGGCTTATCCACTTCCTCTAACCAGAGCCCTTCCTGTCCCCCATCTCCTCCCAATACTCATTGATGCATTCTTCCCTCAAATCAAAAAGGGAAGACTTATAGAAAGTAAAAACTAGAAAAAATTATAAATCCATTAAATGCAGCCTCTGATTCAAAAATAATTTTGCCAATTCATGTTTTTATTCCTATCTGGTCTACTCATGATTGGTGTGCTAAAGATGGCTGGGGTCTGATTACTCTGGAGTGCTACATTTGTAAATGTTAAAGGGTCTAATTCTTTTTATCTATCTCAAGTGGGAAAATGTCCTAATGTATTTGGGCCATTTACTAGCAGTGTATAGTTGGAAAGTTTAGGGCAGAGTTGATATGAGATTGTCCCAAGCATACTTCATCTTTCAAAACCAAAGTACCAAAACTCCAGATAGCAATAAGTTGGTTTTGTATATGTATTTTTAACATCCTTTGCTAAGTTTTTGGTACAGTATCCTATAGTTTAAAATTCAAGAAAAAAATGGCAGATTCACAATAAATCTTTATTATACTATGCATTGAATTCGTAGTGTTATTCATATATGTATTTGAATGTCTCATGGCTCAATATGATGCCATCTCCATATATGTGTATATGTGCATATACATGCATACAACTACACAAATATATATATATATATACATATATATATATGTATAACTTTGTGCATTAATTTCATGGTTGAAATGGAAAAGTCACTTTAAAGAAATTTCCAATGCAGGTGAGATAATACAGGAAGAAAAAAGAAGAAAACTGAATATGAGTTGCAAGTAAAAATATCATTCACCTAAAAGTTTATATTTTTAAGGTCTTCTATTTTTTTTTATCTGATTTCACTAGTCCATCATTATATTTGTTTGTATAATAATCCTTGATTATTTTTTAATTAATTAAAAACATTTATTATGTGCAAGGCATTGTGCTAAAAACACTGGGAATAAAGAAACAAAAGATGAAATAGCACATACATGCAAACATGGAGATATACAACATACACACATAATGCAAGATAATTGGAGGAGGGCAGAGATTATTAACAATCAAGGGAATAAAAGTTGGACTTAGGATTGGGTCATCTTCACTCCAGTGAAAGGAAACTCACTATTTCATGAGACAGAACATTTCACATTTTTGACAGTTTTTATTATTAAGACATTTCTTTTGAGACCACAATTTGTCCCCTTTATCTTATGCCCATTCCTCATAGTTTTAATCTCTGAAGCCTGATAAAATAAACATAATTAATTTTTTTTGCTTTTAGCAGATATATAGCTAGTGTAGATATGAATGAATTTTGGTATATGGTGTTTACTTTAACAGAATTAAATTTTTAATATTGTGCTCAATCAAGCAGTGGGATTGCATTGGAGAAATTGTTTTCTCTTCCCAAGAGAGCAAACTTTCTGTGATCCCAGATAATCTGGTTCCTTGAGGGGTGATAGTGGACTTTACAATCTAATAAACTACATCTTAGTTGAATGGAAATAATCTCAGAAAAAAAAGATATAATTTTAAATGAGTTTTCCTTTCATATATGAGTTTGAATTAGATAGTTGTTTAAACTCCTAACAACAGAAATTCGGTGCTTCTATGATTCATTCATTCTCCCCTCACCACCCCACCTTGAGAGTTGTTAAAACATCAATAGAACTTTAGAAAGAATGAAGTGAAATGAAATAATAATGAAAGAGGACAAGTGAAGATTGTTTCAAATATTTTCTGACTGTGAACTCAGATAAGCCATTTAACTATAAAATTTTAGATTATTTATCTCTAAGATTTCTTTTAGTTGTAAATTTTTTGAAAAGAGGACCTTTTCCACTTGGGTCATGTCAAGATGGTAGAAATTGTGTTGACTTTTGTTGAACCAGAAGTCCTGTGTTATAGGCAATGGAATGAAAGGTTAAATATGTCCTTCTTTTCAAAGATTTGAGTGAAAATTAATAGAAAAAAATAAATTTATTATATTTCAGATTGGAAATTAAAGAATGGAACAAGTAAACATAAATAGTATCTCTCTTTTCCAGACTAGGGTCTTGAATAGTATTTTATTGTTGGTTTTCCTTCTCTCTTTTTTCTTTTTTTCTTTTTTCTTTTTTTTTCTTTTTTCTTTTTTGAGACTGCTTCACATTTGTGAAATATTGAGGTTATTTTTTTAAGCTCTTAACTCTACAATTTTTATCCAATACAATCCAATACAATTATACAATCAGTTATACAAAAATCTCATCAGAACTTTGGAAAAGATATAATCTATGGAATTTTAGCATTCTGATAAGTATATGGACCTCTTCTCAGAATAATGTTTTTAAAGCCCCAAATAAAATACATAGAAATGCAAAGGGAATTAGTAATATTAGTACACAATATTTAAAAAATTCCAGACACAAAAGAAAGAATTACTGATATAATCCCATATCTTTTTGTGAGCATGTTTATAGGAAGAAGTTTTTTGGGCTTTGAATTAATGTCCAACTTCCTCATGCAAGTGATTCATGAACCAAATTTTCTGCAGT
Organism: Sminthopsis crassicaudata; assembly: GCF_048593235.1. Taxonomy (NCBI): domain Eukaryota; kingdom Metazoa; phylum Chordata; class Mammalia; order Dasyuromorphia; family Dasyuridae; genus Sminthopsis; species Sminthopsis crassicaudata. The sequence goes on from NC_133619.1 coordinate 324,318,104, forward strand.
CTGTAATATAGATATTATTCATATTATCTTTGTGTGTTTGGTTAATATTTATGCCTGATTTTTTTTTTTTTTCCTGAGGCTGGGGTTAAGTGACTTGCCCAGGGTCACACAGCTAGGAAGTGTTAAGTGTCTGAGACCAGATTTGAACACTGGTCCTCCTGAATTCAGGGCTGGTGCTCTATCCACTGTACCACCTAGCTGCCCCATTTATGCCTGTTTTTAATGAGCATTCATCATGATTTTCATTTTATATGTGCATGTATATATATACACACACATAGGTATATATGTCCATATTTATATCTACATCTATGTATCACTAATGTGGGTACTTGCTCCAGATTCAGGCCTTTTCTTTCATCCCTCTATTATAAAATCAGACTATTGTCGACTGCCATTACATTCAAATTCAACTACATACTATGGGATTGCTCTGACTTTACTATATGCATTACTATGATTACTATTATTAATATGGTTTTACTATGTACAAAGCATTGTGATAAGCACTGGTGAGACAAAGATGAAAAATGACAAACTATGCTGTCAAGGAGTTTACAATCTAATAGACAGGACAAGACATGTAAATAAATTCAATGCAGAATGTGACAGAATAAAGTCAAGACAGAATAGCTTGAAGAAAACTTGGAAGCAGAGATTGCTTTTGCTTAAGGGTCAAGTCCCAAGGCTTAGAAAACTAGTTTTGTTTTTTTTAAATATGTTGAACAGTCTCATTTATACTTCTAGTAGGAAACATGTTCAGACCTAAAATAATGGGGGTAATATTTGTAATATCATGTAACAATCTTTTAAGTGTTTGAAGACATCTATCATGTCCTCCAAGTCTCTCTCTCTCTCTTTTTTTTAGCCTTTTTTCTTTTTAAAAATATGGCTTCTTACAACTTTTTATATAGTTCCCATATTAGTTCATCCTCCTATCCAGTTTGTGTCCAATTTTCTTATTATTTACTTTAATCTAGTGTCTTCTTTAATCTGTCCATGGATGTGTTTTGAAGTCTCCCTTCTTGGTGGGGTCTCAATTTACCTTTTTCTCTACAAATATCTTGTTCTCCCAAATTTTGCCACATGAAGAACCTTGCTAACCTTAAAGTTCATTATAAATAGCATCTGTTATAGTTTAATATGGGAAAATTTATTTATTTTTATTTATTTATTTATATTCAAAGTCTACAGATTTTTAAAAAAATGAAAATGTTTGAAATTCCACTGTTTTAGCAATTTCTTGATTATATCAATAAGCATTTCTCCACTTCAGCAACCAAATTTGATAACATTTGATATCTATAACTAACACTTTATTATTCAAGGTCAAACCAGACATTTCTCCTTTCAACATAAGAAACCCTGAAAAAGAATTATTTTCTATTTCTTTAAGATGATATATGATGGATTTAATGATATGATTAACTCTATAAGAACTTAAAAAAATAAGCCAAAAATCAAGAGATGAGTCCCTCTAATAGCTGCTAAGTGAAGGACAAATGCTTTCTCTCTCACACAAAATCTTAAATGAATCCTAATGAACATTTCATGGGAAAACTTGCTTTTCTTCAGCTTGAGTGCTTCGCCTCAATCCCTCAGCATTAAAAGCGAAGCTTCTGTTTATCATTTAACTTCAGAAAAGAAATAGTAAATAGAAAAAAAAATTCTCTCAGGAGAGAAATCACAATTATATAAACAAATCTTTGTGGTAAGGTATGGTCTTGGTTTAATCATTATAAACAGGCCATGCAAAAAAAAAAAAAAAAAACTACCTAGAGATTAAGGTTTAATTAATGTGAGATTTTTCTGTAGGAAAAAAATTATTTTAAAATAGACTGTGTAGTGATAAAAAGTTGGGGTCTGGAATCACAAAAACCTAAGTTCAAATCTAGTCTCAGACATTTATTAGCTATTTGATCTCGAGAAACTAACAACCTATATTTTATTAAAACAACTCTGAAGTACTACCTCACACCTCTCAGATTGTCTAACAGAAAAAATATTGAAAAATGTTGGAGGAGATGTGGGAAAACTGGAACACAAATGCATTGTTGGTAGAGTTGTGAACTGATCTAACCATTCTGGAGACCAATTTGGAACTATGCCCAAAGGGCTATCAAACTATGCATACCCTTTGACTTAGAAGTGCCATGACTAAGTTTGTTTCCTTAGGAAATCATAAAGAAAGTAAAAGGATCCATGAGTGAAAAAGTGCTGAGTTTGAATTGAATTTGGATATCAAGTTGGAAATGATTATTTGATATTAGTGATGTGAGACTAAAATTAAGGAAAAGGGATAACACATATTACATGCCTATACATATGTGCATATAGATATGCATATATTTATATACATACATATATGCAGAGACTATATCACCTATAGCTTTAAGTAATCATCTGCATAGAGAGTAACATAAATAGGGGCTGTTGAAGTTGCAAACAGAAAGTCTAAATGGAGAAGAGAAGGAGGACTAGGTTAGGAGCTTTAGAAATACCTACTGTGTAGAGAAGTGTTATAGACAATAAGCCATCAAAGGCTTAAATGAATTATACATCTAGGAGGCAACTGAAAACTGAAAACCTCAGAAAAGAATGAATATCTAGGTGGAGAGCAGAAAGCCCAGACCACAATGTGAAATGGAATAGATGGTTATAGAAGCATGAGTACTAAGACAAGACAATCAAATTTGGAAATTTATTTCCTGGACTATTTTATTTCCTCCTAATTAATCTCCTTGCTTTCAATCTTTCCTTTGTGCACTCCTCTTTTACATAGCTCTGAAAGCAAAATTTCTATAGCAGAGATGCTTAATAAATGTTCATGGATCAACTGATCATTAACCTGCTCAAAATAGTCCAGAAGCCTAATATTTTTTAGGATAAAATATAAACTTCTCTATTTGGCATTTAAAACCCTTCACAATCTGGTTCTAGCATACCTTTCTAGACTGAACATCACTCCTTTTTTAAGAACTCTGTCTTCCAAGAATACTAGCATACTGGCATAGTTGCTGTTCCCTGTATGTAACATGTCATTTTCCATCACTATGTCTTTATAAGGCTCACCCTCATGCTCAAGATGTAGCACCTTCTCACTTTTACCTCAAAGAATAGTGACCTTTCCTCACAGTCCCCTGATAACTGTTATTTCTTGCACAAAGACTATCCACATAAAGTCACAAAGACTATTATTTCCAATCACTCCTGAGATAACCTTTTTGTATTTTGAATATATTGTATATTTGTCTGGATTTAGATTGTTTCCTGCTTGAAAATATAAACTCCCTGAGAGCAGAGATTTTCATGTCTGTCAAATGAGATAACATTTGTAAAGTGCTTAGCATAGTGCCTGGCACAGAGAAAATACTAAATAAATATTTTTAATAAATGGATTTTCTAACAAAATAAGTGAATGTGAAATGATATTATCTCACTTTCCTCACTTTCAAATGAGGAGGTTGACAAGTCATCATCCCTAAGGTTCTATTTACTTCCAATGTGCTTTGTCCATGCAAGATATTTTTCCTTCTTTTCTCCAGCAGAATCACCTTTCACAAGTCAGAACAATACATTTCATTATTTTGGTTATGACTTAGTAGATATAGTTGGTTACTGAATAAATAATGGTAAGTCATTTGCACTGATTTTAAGAACTCAGAAATAGAGGCTAACTGAAATGGAGGATTTGTTTGTAGTAGTGACCAAAAGAAAGGGACTGAGAACTTAAAATATGCTATTCTATGCCAAACAAAAACAAAAACAAAAATCTTCCCCCCTCCACACTTCAATCCTCACACATTGCTTAATGTTGACCATGGGTGTCTTTGATTTATGTTAAATTCCTTTCTTTTTTATTTAAAGTAATTTTCTGAAGCCTGCAGTTTCCTCTTTTAAGAATGAGGCTAGTCCAGTAAAGCCTTTTGTACAGGCAATCAAAATTCCAAAATTGTGAGATGTTTGTTGTGTTTTTATTTATTAGCACTGACATTCATTTGTACATGGGCTTTCTTAGAAATAGCACTGCCTTGTCCCTATCAATCTCACAAACGACATCTTTGAAATACCTCAACAGGCTTTTTAGTGATGTTCTATAAAATTTCCCAAGTGTGTCTAACTCACTCAAACCCCCTAACACCAACATTAAACATACTAACTAATTCAATTACAGAATCGGAGAATGTTGGTATTGGAAGGGCCATTGAGATAATTTATTCCAACTGCCTCATTTTAGTGATGATAGAACAGAGCTCTTTTGAAGTTAGTAACTTTCCTAAAATTCATAGAGTTGAGCTGAATTGGTATTTGATTGAAGGTCCTGTGACTCTAAAGGCAGAACCCTTGACACTATGTGATATTGTTTTCTTTTTTCAAAGCTGCAACATTCTTTAATATTAAATTCCCACCAGAAATTCTATAATGTAAATATTGTCTTACACATGGGGTTATTTGATATCACAAAGCTTCTAGATAAAATGAAAGCTCATTGAGAGCAGGGAATGATGCTTAGTTATATTTCATCATCTCTCACAATATTTGAAGTAATAGGGATTTAATAAAAATTCCATGACTTGAATGCAAAGGCAGTGTAGTACAATAGAAAGAGACCTGGCCATCACAGGACATGAGACTGAATCCTGGTTCTTCCATTTTAAACAAGTCACTTAAAACTCTCTAGACTTTAATTTCTCAACTGTAAAATGAAAGGTTTAGATTAGATGGTTCTCTCATTTTATGAGCTGATTTGGAAGCATCAATGACATCCATATACTCTTCTTATCCATTTGTTGCTTAGTCATATCAGCTATGTCTTACTCTTTATAAGCCAAATTGGATTTTTTTTCCTTGTCAAAGATACAGGAGTAGTTTGGCATTACCTTCTCCAGCACATTTTAGAGATAAAGCAACTGAGGCAAATGGGGTTACATGATTTTTCCAGGGTCATAAATTAATAAATTAATTATTATAGTTAATAAATACCTAAGATCCACTTTGAACATCAAGAAGGTTAATCCATCATCCAAAGCTAAATGGAGTACCATCTTCACAATAGTTATAGCATATTCCATCTCTATATAAAAGGTGTTATTTGCATATCTTAGTCAACAACCCACATTATTTTAATGATGTGGGCACAACAGAATTTTCATTGCTGTAAAGCTTATATTTTTACAAGTCCCTGTCCAATTAACAACAAATCTGTTAAATTAAGAAGCTATGCCATTTATGTTTATGTACTATAACTATATTTGCATATCTATACAATGTTAAATATTCTTAATTACACTTGACATTTTAAAAAATGTTATGTTGGTGATGGGGAGATGGCATTTGTGTGCACTTGTGGGTATGTAGTAATGTTCTTTTTGGGTTATGTTGTCTATGATAGTATTCTATGGCCTAATGCTAATCATAAAGGCAAAGATCACTATAGGCCATGCAATTTAATTAAAAATAGCTCATTAGGTCTTAGGCATGCAGATCTCCCAGGAACAAGATATGAGGAATCTTAATTTCAGATTGGGCACGGAAAAGAATTGGGAGGAGGGGATAGAGGTTAACTATAAGCTTATTGCATAGTCTGCTTCTATTAATTCTAAGATAGTATTTGTGGTGGAATGGACAATATCAATAAGTAAGTAAGGCTATCTTCTCTTCACTCTAACATAACCTTTGTGCTCTCTGTATCTTGCTGTCTACCCAGAATTGTGTCCCCGCAGTACTCAGATAAATTCATCTATTTGGTTATTTGATTCTTTGTCCTTCTCTCATTTCCAAATCATTTTTTGCTAGATGCTGACAAAGTACACGCAAAAATTTAAATCCTAATCTTACTGTCTTTGCTGTCTAACATAGTCTCTGGCATTCCTATGTTTTATCAGGAGCAAGAGGAAAAAACAACAAAGGAATCTGAGAAAGAAAGAAAAGAGAATTTCCCTCATTAACAGAACAAAACTAGTTGAGACACCAGTCTCTTTTTGAATTGGAATACTCAGCTCACAAACACTCTCATCAAATTATTAGTGGAAGCTTGGTATTGTAGTAATGGGAAGATTACCGAATTTGTAGTTCAAATCATGATTTCTGTATAGCACCTAGAAAAATTTGGATAACTCATTTAATCTTTCTTATGATTTTCAGTTTCCTCACCAATAAAAAAGAAAGTGGATTAGAATTTATGATACTTTTATGCTTTAAAAACATAAGTTGTGTTTTTTTTTCCCTCATCAGCTCCATCATTTTAATCTATGGCCAAATAAACATGGAGGGAAGATAAATAGGAATGGGTAAGTTGCTGATTTAGAAACTCCTTTTTCCTTCCCTGCCACCCTCCCTGACCAGCTTAATTAAAAGAGGTTCAAGAAGTGCTTCATTACTGCCCCATGTCTAGACCTTTTTATCTATCATCAAACTAAAGGCAGACAGGTGAACTATTCAAAGGCAGAGGTTATTATAGCAGTAAAATGATAGTAGTAACATTTGATTTTCACAAATAGCCTGGAAAGATAGGTAATGCAACTAGGCTAAGTTTTTAAAAAGAAGAGGAAAGTGAATCTTGGAAAGATTAAATGACTTAGTTAAGTCAGAGCCAGGGACAGAACTCAGGACTTGAGTCCTTAGCACTATTCCACACTGTATCAGTAAAGATTAAAGTATAGAAAAATCTACATTTTACTGTATTCTCTCTCTCTCTCTCTCTCTCTCTCTCTCTCTCTCTCTCTCTCTCTCTCTCTCTCTCTTTTTCTCTCTCTCCCTCTTTCTCTCTCTCTCTCTGTTTCTCTCTCTGTCTTTCTCTCTCTCTCTCTCTTTCAGAACTCACATATTTTTGTGTGTATGTGTATATATGTATATATACATACATATGTTATGTATTTATACATACATATAGATAGATAGATATACACATAATTGTTTTTTATTACTTCCTCCACCTATTTTTAAAGAAGAGTTTTTTTTTTTTTTTTTAATCTCCTTTTGGATAAATATATGTGTGAGCAAAAAATAAGTTGAGTATTTTAATTTTAAATCTCTTCTCTGAGTCAACAATATACCATTTTGAAGGAAAATAAGTTTTATTAAATATATATTAGGTTGTTTGAAGTTCAGAAATCAGCAGAGAGGTACTAAGCTCTCTCTAATTCCATTGCTGAAATCAACAAAATATCTCCTCGTTCAATATATGCTTGAAAATGCAGTACCATCCATGCAAACCAATAATACAATGATTAACAAAATTGTATAACCCTTTTATAAACTTAAATAACATGTTTACCTAGATTTGAGTATAATCTAGGTTTACTGATATTGGACCAGTTCCTTTTCCCATTTGTATCCATTCTCCTAAGTAAGGGCAGAAAGCAAAATGCCAGTTATTTGTAATTTGCATTTGGGGCTACTCATTTTCACCATTTCATAAACTACCATTATGACTGGAATTCACTAGAAATTCATTAGAGGTAAATATAATTCTCTCCTTGTTCCATTTTCATATACTTTGCCCTTATCACCTGAGATTCTTTTAAAAGTGGGGTATGCTTTTTAGGAGTTCTGTGAATTGGAATCCCAATATGTAATGTCTCCACCTCCTTTCCTCCCCACTACATTTTTATAGAGGTGAAATTAGTCTAAAATGAGTATAGGGAGCATCACATAAGATAGAAAGAAATTACAAAATGGTAGCATGAAGCCTGAGAGGCAGTCCCACTTGTTTTGCCTCAGCACTGCCAGCTAGGTTGAATTTATCAGCCTTATGTTCATTGTGAGCACATTTTTGAAACTACTAAGTGGTAAGAACTACATTCTTTTACTGCCTCACTTTTGTATTTACCTCTAGGTACCTGGCACATAGCAAATGGTTAATAAATGTTGATTATTTCTTTGCCTCCCTGAACCAAAGCCTAGGTAGCGGAAAAGAGAAAGATGGAAAGGTTTCATCCAATATAAGGCACTTAGTCGTTAGCCAGTTTTTTTTTACATTGTTTTCCTAATCCCTTTATTAAACTCCTCATTCCATTCAGGAGATTGGTAGCTTAAAAGGAATTCTAATAGAACTTAAGCTCTAGCAGTTTCATCCAGCTGGAAAAGTTGTGGGTATGGAACCACTGATGAGCTGAGATCTCTCATCTGAGCACCTGCTAAGTTCAGAGAAGCTCACATCAAAGAGCCAGTTATTAGATAAATAACCTATTTTGGTTATAGTATCTAATGAAGACTCTACTAGGCTGTAAAGTAGCTGTAATCTTTGGAGGAAGTATTCAGATTGTTGAAATGACATCTTTTTGAATACTGAAAAAAAAACAAAAAACTCAACACAACATTCCTAACCCAGTATCAACAGCAATAACATTTTTTCTAACACTTTTTCCTCCTATAAGACTACCATTCATGGTGTGTTCAAATGCTAGCAACTTTAAAATCTTAAAAGTTCTGAAACAATTCAGTTGCATTTGGATATTTTATATACTTTTTTGTTCTTTTACTTTCCCTGTCTATTTATAGGAAAACAGATATATTTCAATACTTATATCCATCCTTTTGCCATGCTAGATAGTCAGTTTATCTATATTCTTCTCACCTAAATCCCTAACATTAATTTATAATACATTGCTCATTTTATTAGAAATACTGAGTTACATTGTGGAAGACATTGAACAATGAGAGAAGGAAAGACTTTTTACTTATCAAGGTTTTATAAATGCCTTTTGTTTATAGACAGATCTATCCAGTCCTTAGTGAAGTTATTTATTTTATCCACATTTGCCAAAAAGCAGGATCCCATACTCTGGCAAAGATCAAGATGTCTTTCCTTATTTGTTTTCTATCAAGATTATTCATACATCTACCTGCTATATGTACTAATAAAATGTCAAAATTTAATTTCCTTTGTATGTGTGCTTATGATATGGGAAGGAAGAGTTATAGGATAGAAATATAAAATCTCTGTGATTTTGGTCCTTAATAGTTATGAGAGTAACTTTCCTTAGAGGAGTAAAAAGTATAGTAGAGTATCCAATTTAGTTATTTTTTAGTCTTTAAATACTTACAACAAACCAGGCACTAAGGCACTAAGGTGTTATGCCTTAGGCATACAATGAAAGGTAACAAGAGCCACTGTCCTTAAAGAGATTACATTTAATGAAGTTTGCAATATGTAAAAGAATACTTAAGATTAAAATATTCACTTGGTAAATAGTTGGGACCCAACAAAATCACTTCTAAATCTATAACCAAAGAAATCAAAGAAAGAATAATATTCTTCACATAAAATATGTTTAATGGCTCTTTCATGGTGGCAAAAACAAAATAGAAGCTAAGGGAATTCCTCTATGATTTTATGAAAACCCCCTTTCTTTCCTGGGTAGTGAACTGGGGGTCATTTTTTTTTCTTCCTGTAAGTGTTATACATTACCTATTCTCCAACACAATCAATTCTATAATGAAATGATGCTGTTTCTAAGTATTATTGTCTGCAGCGGGATTTAAACTCGACCCTGTAATAAAAAAAGAGTAAGGCAACTCAGTAGCTAACTCCCAGTGGATGTTCTTAGATTGTCTTCAGGGCTTGAAAAATGTCCATGGTAAGTACATGTTAAAGCAAAGTACATCATATATCAATAGGTCCACTTCAATAGATCAAATGTCTTGCCGTGGGCCTTAGAAAGCAAGGTCTGAAGATGTAGGTAAGGGTCATGGGAGAATTATTCAGTCTTTTTATCTACCCTAAGTTAATAAATCATAAGGCTTAGTATAGATTTAAAAAAAAAAGGAAGATGGGGGAAATTGTCTTAAGGATTTCAGGAATAATGTGTCTCAATATGTTTAAGAAAAGCATTTGAAATAAAAAACTTAATTGCTGTTCTCTAACTAATCACCTATGGGATGGTCATCTAAAGGGAAAAAACAACATGGGATTAAATGTTGAGGTCAACAGCACTCCACTATCCCACTCTTGGAGAATGAGCTAATTCTGTCTAATCATCTCAATCCTCACCTTTATAGCCTTGCTGGAAATGCACTTGCATTCTAGACTGTCTCTGATAATTCTATATACCCAAACATTCAGTCAGCACTTATCTTTACACAATTCCTTTTACTAGTATGAGTTTACATTTTTAAATTATGTATTCTTTTTTTTTTTTTTTTTTTTTGCAAGAATGGATTAAATAAATAAATAAATATACTTTAGGCTTTTTTTCATGTATATTGGTCCTGTCTCTCCCTATTAAGTTAGATATTCTCTAGGGCAGGAAAATGTCTAGCTAATATATTGTCTAGATATACATCTGAAAAAAAAAACCTAGTAAAGTCTAGTGATCTGAACAGCAGATTTTAGGGTCAAGATATCTTTATTCAAATCCTGAATGACCTCCACCAGATAACAATCCCTCTGTGCCTCAGATGTCTCTTCTGTAAAACAAGAACTAAAATGTTTACCTCATTGAAAATTCATTTGCTGGGATGGGGGCAACACCCATAAAGCAGTTTGAGTTCCTCATAAATGACTACATAATTGTTTTGCAAAACCAAGATGCAATTATTCATTTTACTGCTCCTTTCTCCAGAAGAGCTCAATCCTAATCCATCAGCTGCTTTATTATAGAGACATTTTTTTTCTTTATACTCAGCTATTCCCCCTTATGCCTAATTTAATAATTTCCCTCCTTTGGTAGTTGAAAATTCCATCTAAATCTAGAATCTGATTAATGAGAAATAATGTGTATGTATGTATATATATATATATATATATATATATATATATATATATATATATATATATACATATATATATATTCTGGAATGTTTGCATTATAAAATGTGCGCTTTTAAAAATTAAAATTATGTAAAATATGGCAACTGTTTCAAACCCAATGAAAATAATGCAGTGTGAATTCAAATAATCCAACTGTTTAATGGGACTCATAATGATCACTAATTGGTACCTAATTTATCATAAAATCACAACTATAATCACCTTTTGATTCTTATTTGCACAAATTTATTTAATAGATTACTTTGGATGGATTTTATTTATTTCATGACTTATCTAGTTCTCTGCTTATATAAATTAATCTGTGATCAAGAATCTATCTCCACAATAACACATAATATTATGAAATTTTCATCCACTGTCAGATATGGTCACAGTGGAATTTATTATTTTTTCTGAAAATTATTTACAAAGATTTAGCTTAGGACAAACACTAAAGAAACTTTGGGGCAATATCAAAACTTTAGGAAGAACAAGGCAAGAAGGTTCATTAAGTCTCAGTTTGTATTCAGAAACTCACTCCTATGGCTTCCATCTTCAGCAGTAAGAACATTTATTTCACATGATCAGCAACTGACTATGCTATTCAAAGATAGATATTTAATAAATATATATTAGATTTAAACTCCTTAAAGAGGGGTGAATTGTTCTGCTTATTTTTATATTCTCAGTGCCTATCACAAAGTTTTACCCATTGAGGTGGTCTAAAATTCATTTGTTAGAAGAAATACTATTCGGTAACTATAGAAATGAACAGATAGTTTTCAGAGTAAGAAAATCACATTGTCAATAATAATTAGAAATGCTCTGTATCTCAAATAATAAAGAATACAAATTAAAAGAAATCTGAGATTCTCTTTCATGCTTTTGTTTTTTGCAATGATGACAAAAAAGGAAAATGGTAAAAGTTCCAAGAGACATGATTTTTAAAATGTCATTAATATACTTTTGAAAGATATAAATTGTTCCAGCTATTATGAAAAGGAATTTAGAACTATGGGCAAAAAATCACAAAACCTCTTCATATCCTTTGGTTGAACATTACCAAACTAGACCCTTGGACCAAAAATATAGAAAAAGACCCACATGTAACAAACAGATTTATAGAAGTTTTTTTTTATTGTAGCCAAGAAAAGACAAGGGTGTCTACACATTGGTAAATAATAGAACAAATTATGGTATCTGAAAATTAATGTGTCCTAACAAAGTTTCTCAAAAACCTGGGAAAATTTATACAAATTAATGGAGAAGTAATAGAGAAAAATTCACACAACTCCAACAATATTGTAAAGAAAAACAACTTTAAAAACCTTAGGGACTCTGATTAATACACTGACCAGCTACAGTTCCAGGCACTGAACATGAGGGATGCTGCTCAACTTTTTTGCTCAAGATGGAGAAAAATATTAACATTTCTGGACACGGGTAATGTGGACACTTGTTTTGTTTGAGATGTATTCTATGTATTCATCTATTTATATATCTATCTCTGTATTTGTTACAAATATTTATTCATGCAACATGCTATATAGTGCTGAGGTGCCAAACACATTGCCCAAACTCGTCCATAATGCTATCAAATATAGCCCAAATCAGATCGAAATTGAAAATTATTTGGAAATATTTAGCAAAAATAATAAAAATAACAAAATAAAAATACAATCAGACATCTTGTATTCCATTTTTTCCCAATATATGTATACATATTTATACAGTTATCTTGTTGCACAAGAAAAATCAGATCAAGAAGGAAGAAAAAGAAAAACTGAGAGAAAAAACAAAATGCAAACAAATAATAACAAAGAGAGTGAGAATGCTATGTTGTGGTCCATACTCTGTTCCCTGGATGTAGATGACTCTCTTCATCACTGCACAATTGGAACTGGTTTGAATCTCAATGTTGAAGAGAGCCACGTCCATCACAATTGATTGTAGTATATAGTCTTGCTGTTGCTGTATATAATTATCTATTGGTTCTGCTCATTTCACTCAGCATCAGTTATTGTAAGTTTCTCCAGGCCTTTCTGAAATTATCCTGCTGATCATTTCTTATAGAACAATATTACATAATATTCATATACCATAACTTATTCAGCCATTCTCCAACTGATGGGTATCCACTCAGTTTCCAGTTTCTTGCCACTACAAAGAGGGCTGCCACAAACATTTTTGCATAATGGGTCCCTTTCCCTCCTTTAGGATCTTTTGGGGATATAATCCCAGTAGAAATACTGCTGGATCAAAGAGTATGCACAGTTTGATAACTTTTTGAGCATAGTTCTAAATTGCTCTCCAGAATGGTTGGATCCATTCACATTCCACCAACAATGTATCAGTGTCCCAGTTTTCCCACATTCCCTCCAATATTCATTATCTTTTCCTGCCATCTTATCCAATCTTATCCAATGACAATCTGTGTAGTGGTATCTCAGAGTTGTCTTAATTTGCATTTCTCTAATCCCTAGTGATTCGAGCACCTTGTCATGTGGCTACAAATAGTTTCAATTTCTTCATCTGAAAAGTCTTGTATTTTATTTTAAAGCTAAGACAATATATGACCTACAGAGATCCTTAGGTATAGTTAAATGGCCCTATTTCTGAGTTTGATATCATTGTTGTAGGGGAGAAAGAACTAACTTTACTGTCAGAAAACTCTAAGTTCAAGTTCTTACATTTTAATGTCAACAATTTCTCCTTTGCTACATATTTATTACAGCATAATCATGCTCCATCACATTTCTGTGCCACAACTTATTTTTAATTGATGAAATTCCCTGAGTTTTGATTTTTTTGCCACAATGAAAGAATTATTAAACATCAACTTTATATGAAGAATATTTCTTTCTTAGATTTTTTTGGTTATAGATTTAACAGTGATGTTGTTGAATCCTGAGTCTAATAACCAAAATAATATTTTAATTTTACTTATTCATTTACATCTATATGCTCTGTTAAATGTAATCTCTTTAAGGATAGAGGCTTTTGTTACCTTTTCTTTTATTCCTAATGCTTACCACAGTGCCTGGTTTGTAGTAAGTATTTATAAAATTAAAAATAATTAAAAATAACTACTATACTTTTTTTCTTACTTTAGGAAAAGTTACCCTCATAGCTAGTAAGGACCAAAATATTTCATTCAGGAAATTAAAAAAAAAAAAAAATCTTTGCCATCATGTTATTCTAGCAGTTGGGCCCTATTACCCTTGCCTTCTTTGGTATTTGCTTTCCATTTAAATATTAGAATTTAATCAACTGATTTATGCCATCTTTCTGGCCCGATGGTCTCCAATTAACTGAGACTGGGTCCTAATTCCTCCACAGAAATGGATCCCTGTCACATAGCCCATTTAACATTCATCTTTTCTCAACTGCACACTACCTGCCCCTTCCTCTCTCTAATTAACACTTCTAGATCATGACAGAAACCTTCCTAAGGTCTCTTGATCTAGTGAGTCTGTCTGAAATTCCCTTCCCTTAATTCATTAGCCTAAAATTTTCTAAACTCTATCTCCTTCAATAGCCTTGGGCATAGATTAGTAAAACCTTTAAGTCAATTTATACTTTCCTCAAGCTTCACTGTGCTTGCAACACCTTCCTACTTAGTGTCATCTAAATGTACATTTCATTAACATGCTATTTATTCCCTTTTCCAGATTTCTAATAAAGACTTTAATGGCATGCTATTGAAAAACACTATTTAAATGGGTTATAACATTCTCAATCTTTTCTTTTTGTTCTCAAACTCCTTCTAATTCATTCTTATCAAAAACCATTTAGCCTTATTCCATATATTACCTTGCAGCAGCATATTCTATATCAAACTTATTATATGGTTTACTAGATTGTGAAAACTCCATGTAAACTCCAAATTAAAAGTCTATGCAACTATTTGGACAATTGAGTATATATATATATATATATATTTTTTTTTTTTTTTAATAGACTGAATAGTGGGAAACTCAAAACTTGCTTTTAGGTACAGATTGCTAAGTGTGATTTTAATTAATCCACTCCCCTTTAAGAATCTGTTCCCTCACATAAAAAAAATAGAAAATTTAGATGACATAGTGTTTAGTCATTTTTTTTTTCTTCTGCGAAAACAAAATTCTATAAGCCAATGATTCTAAGAAAAAAGATATAGATCTTTTTAGAGAATATTTTTAGGAGCTTTGAATGTTAGTTTATAAATGTTACATGTGATGTGAGCTACAATAGGCTTGAGAGAAAATTAAATTTTAAAATGTCCTGTAATGCAAAATTAGAGGTAGTTAGAAATGCCTATGGGATTTTTTTCTTTACACATTGAGTGAAAAGTTCCATCTTTGGTAGGGGTTGGGAAGAAGTCCCAGTATTATGAAAAGGAAATAGAAATAGAATCTGAATCTTTCTATTCTTTATATTTTCTTTCAAAATTGAAAATAGTACATTCACTATGATTCCTTCTTTTAAAATGCCCCATGAAACATTTTCTTCAACTATTCAAATATGTTTGTGAAAGAATGACCTTTCTCTCATTGTTCATGGGAATTGACTGTTGTTATTATTATTATTATTATTATTGTGTCACAATATTTTCCTATTTTTAAGTCTGTGATAATAGGATGCTGGAAAAAGAGACTTTCTGGAAAGCACCAGAGAGAGGTGAATAAAGTTAATGGCTTGCATTTAAAAAAAAATAAAAAGATGGATTATGTATATATCAGAAACTTCAAAGCATTAGATAAGTTAAAAATGAGAGTCATCCCACATAACCCAAAGAGAGATTTAACAGGAGGTATAATAATTACGCTAGAATATCGGAAAAGAGGAAAGGCAACAGTTCCAGGTGTTCAGAAGAAGCACAAAGGAAGGATCCCAGCTGTGGTATTTGTGGTCAACATGGCCATGATCATACCATATGATCAACAAGGAGAACAGGTTCAAATTTAAGGTTCAGATAATGCCAATTGCAACTATATTTTACTAAAAGATAGAGATAATATTGAGGTGAAATGAGTCTGGTGCCCCTAAAGCTTTGCTAAACAATTAAACAGGGAGGGAAACTATGGTTTATCTATGGTTTATTCAGCTCCCTAGGGATGAGGCAACAACAGATTAACAATGATGACTTGTATCTGAGAATTGTATAAATAACATCATTAAAGACACAGGAGCAGAGAAGGGAGTAGAGCAATAATAGAAATAATTGATATTTCTTTAAGATTTTAAGGTTTGCAAAACAGTTTATGTGCATTACTCACTTATCTCATGATAGATCCCACCACAATATAGTTGATCACCTGATAAGTAATCATTGATAAGTGATCACCTGATAAGAATCCATAGAGTGGATGAAAATAGTAAAATGTTTATTGAATATAAATTATTATATGTAGAGATAATTAGAAACTTTTGTATGCATGGTAGGTGTTATTAGGGAGCTGAGTTGCATAGTGGACAGAGCCCTGAGTCTGGAGTCTGGGAAACCTGACTACAAATCCATCCTCAGACATGTATTATCTGTGTGACCCTGAGCAAGTCACTTAACACCATTTCTTCCAGTTTCCTCATCTATAAAATGAGTTGGAGAAGGGAAGAAAGTAAGGTCACAACAGAGTTAGACACAGATGAAATAAAAGAATAACAACAATAGGTGATGTCATTATCCCCACGTTAGAATGAGTAAATGGAGGCTTGGAAAGTTAAATTGAGTAATTTATGATAATATTAATAATAAAAAATAAAACATATTAAAGATTATTCAAAGCAGGGCTCAAACTAAGCTCTTCATAACTCTTAAGACTTCTCTATACACTATGCTATGACAGAAGAATGAGAGAAAATAGATTGACAGATCAATGAAACTTTTGCATCTTTTTTAGATATTAAAAGGGGCAGAGGAAAGTCACAAACATATTGCATGGATCCCATATAAAAGAAATGTATGAGACACAGAATGAGAAAGAATACATGAAGGAAATATCCATACTAGTGAACTGACAAAACTCTCAAGGTATCAAAATAATCTATCATAACTACTTAGATCCCACAGTTTCAAGTCACAATAAGTTTTGATTTATGGATCATAAAATCATAGATTTATAACTGAGATCAATTTTAGAAAACATTTTGTTCAACTTTCTTATTTTACTGATAAAGAAACTAGGACCCAGAAATATTGTTATGTGTTCCACATGCAGTAAATGAGAAAGAAGAGATTTGAAACTATATCTCCTAATTTCAAAGTCAGTGATCTTTCCACTATAGTCATCTTTTATGAAGGATTAATATTGCTTTGATATATATACAAGCTTATGAATAACATAATGAGAAGATACAAGAGTTTTATAGGATATCAGATTAGTGTATTCTTCTCACTGATAACTTAGAAAAAGATATTGCCCAATAATGGCAAAGCTAATGATAAAAGTAGCTTTTATCTATATAGTACTTTAAGATTTGGAAAACACTTTATAATTATTAGTGTTCATGAGTCTAAAGTAATTATTCAGCCACTAAGTTCAAATATTTGACAAGAAAAGACAAATTTCTTCAATGTCACCTTTTTACAGATGAGGACGTCGATATTGTTTTGAAATAGTCAGTACCTAATAGAATTTGGAATCAAAATTTCCCTTGGTGGTATTTCAGGAGTTGAGACAGAAAAGTTTTAGTTCTACAAAGCTGGAAGACTTATTGAGAAGCTTTGGTTGCAATTTTAAAAGGAAACTCTAGTTTTGATTTTATCAGGTAGCCTACATAGACGACATGAATAGGAATGACTTAGCAGTAACTACAAAGAAAGTTTTTAAGCACTCATAAAAAAGATTTTAGTGTGTTTTGGTTATATAGATTTTATACTCCTTACCTGGGACAAGCTAGTTTTCCTGTTCCCATTTCAAATGGAAAATAAAATTTTTAAAAAATGCAAAGTTTTCCCTTGCATGACACACTTGAGAAGAACTATTTAGGCTTTTCCCAACACATGGGAAGTAACTTAGTGTCATTATTCTATTATAGACCACATGATCTTCTAAATACTTCCAAATATGAGAAAATTATGCAGAAGGAATTTAATATTATTTATCATTTGAATATGCATGTGAACTAATTGTTTTCCTACAATACTTTATCATTTCACTTTACTTTCCCAGGATTCCTCTCTTCTCTACTCTTCTTGACAAGCAGCTACTCTCAGCTATTGACTTTGCCAACAAAACTCCTTTACTCTATTAGAGTTAGTTTTAACGAGGCTAAGGTCATGGTTGTGACAGTTTTGCTCTGCTCTGTGACTTAAGAGTACACCCATAATCTTAGCCAGCTGTTTGACAATTGCTTGACACTAGACAAAGGGAGCCTTCAAGAGAGGGTATAGATCAATAATGACAATCATGATTCCTGATTTTTAAAAGTGCTTCAACACATATGCAAGAGTCAGGCTTGGGAAGAATTGAGAAGTAGGAAAAGTTTATCTTCAATTGCTTTCCTTTTTCTGTATGTTTCTCTTCCTAGGGACCACCCAAAGCTTATTTTCTCTCAACAGGTTCTCTAGAAACCCCTTCATATGCAAATGAAAGCTTAGGACTTGCACCAGTACGACAGCCAGGATGGACCACTTCAGGAATGGAAAACCAAGAGGGTCAGTACTTTGGGCTGTATGAAATGAGAGAGGACCTTGGAATATGTTTGGAGAGCACTTTGCAAATATTACTATTCATGGGTTCAAACCTTCTTTTGGAACAATGGTAACAAGAAAGATCAAAGAAATGATAACTGATTGTGCAAAAGGCCTTCCATTCAACTATTTAAAGAGAACCACTCACATAGCTGTGGGAAGAGAATTGGTGTATCTTGAATCAAGTGGTAAGTAGAATGTATAGTGAGAAAATACAGAATAGAGACTACTGAAGGAGGACACATATTAAGCTAGTGAACCTCATAATGTTTTTATTTTTGTCTTTGTTTTCTTTTCTGTGTTTAAGGGTTTACCCCTTGTTTCATCATTGGGACCACTGAGAATATTCACAATAATCCATCAACTGTATTATTTGAACTTACTACCTATTTCTCATCCCTAGTCTATTTGGGTAGCTTATTTCTTTCTCTCTGTTACTCCATCACTTTATCTGTCACCATCTCTGTCTCCCTTCTATCTTTCTTTTATATTTTATTGACACTTTAAAATGATGGATCACTGTAGCTTGTCAATATCTCCTAATAACTCAGATCCTTATAATAAACTAGATCCAATAAGCGAAACAAATTAAAATATTGGCAATATTTGATGACAATTCCCCATTTTTTTATCCAGAGTGTACCACAATGCTACCTTTCTCTTTTCTCATTCCTCTCCCATAAAATTTGTCATATCTCACATCCTCAGGTCCTTCTTGGCTTAGAAGTTGGAAATATAAGTTGATAAGTCATTAATCAGATAAATATATTTATGCCAGGATGCTAATGAATGAGAGATAGAGAAAAGGCTGATTTAATCTTATGATTTAAATTTTGCATTCCAAATTACAATGAGTGAAAAAATTAGACCTTTAAAATTGAGCCACAGCTTAAACTAGGAAAAGTAGTGGTGCATAAAGAAACAACAATTAGCAGTATATTTAGATTACAAATTCAAGCTAGACTTTGCTTTCTCTTTCCTCAAAAGTAGAAAAAAATGAGAAGAAGGTTAAGCTTGCTACTTAGTAGTACTTGAATTTGAGAAGCACATACAAATGAGTCTAACTGCCTATTTTCTAGAGGAGACAGAAAATTATGAATGTATGATTGCATGATGGGATATGTAAGTACAACCTTAGAGGTTTATGTGTAGATATAAACCAATTAAATATAGCACTTCCTGAAATTACTTTCTACTGTCTAGATGAGAAATGTTCATAAAAAGTACTATTTAACTGAAAAATCTTAACATGCAAACCTGGGTTAAGTGATTTGTTCAAGGTGACAGCAAATTAGAGAAAGAATTATAAATGGATATTGGCAAAAATTGATTCCCATCTCACGATCTAATCCAAAATATTCTGCAATACTCTGCAAGTTTATTTGAGGGTATCTTAGTGTATGCTAGAACCCTAAAAAATAAGTGCTTGGCATGGGATTTAAGTCAATCAACAGGCAGCAGCAGAAACACAATTGATTTCACCAGTTTTGTCCAGAAAGACAGATCCAATTTGTTTTAAATATCACATTTTAAAATATTTTTTCTTGAGAAGGAAAGAGCCTGCTTTGCACTAAAATGTCTTCCACCATCCATAGCTATTAACTGTGAGTAATAGATTGTTTCTTCTGTTTATTCTTACTATGACAGTACTGAATGTAAATGATTGAGAACAAAACTTCACATTAAAGTATGGCTTTAATTTTAATTATTCTGAAGGGGAAAAAAGAAGAGGATTGGGAAATGCAAATAGGAAAAAATCATCTAAAAATCATCCCTGAGGAAATTTTAAGTTCTTAGGTTTTTAAACACCATAATACAAATTCATTGTTAGATGCTATCCTGAGAGAATCCAAATCATGTTTTCCATACAATACTCAGAAGGACTAATGGGTAGCTATAAATGCTATTTCTAGAATGAACAGGAGAAACATGAGGTCTTCCCCACATCTAGTCATTAAAGAAACATGTAGCATCTTTAGCAATTTTAATCCTGGCTAAATTATAAAGTAAATTTCATCTAGTCAGTTTCCCCCACTCCCTGACAATAGTCTTACTTCATTAGGGAAATTATTTTATTTCCTCTCTCTTCTTTCCACAGAGCTATTCTGACAATGTTATATAAAGAGAATCTCAGAGATAGAAGAATCTCCTGAGGGCTCCTGATTAAGAATCCAGGAAAAAATTGCCTTTCCAGTGCACTTAAAAATGATCATCAGGACTTTCCTTCAAATCCCCCCAGAGAAAGGGAGTCCACTACTTCCAAACTATTTTGAACAGTACTAATGTTAGTTAGTTGTGTTTTTTTTTTTTTAAATCCTAGAATAGGATAAATACGGAATAGGACAGAAAGAAAAAAAAAATTGAATCAGAAAAAAAAAGAATACCAGAGTTCTTCTCCCCTTAGATAGCTTAGATAGAGAAAGTACATTATGAGAACACTAGTATACTAGAATATTAAAATTTCTGAATAGGATAGAATGGGGAGTGTTGATAATTTTTTTTTAACTCTGCTTGTATATGGTAGAGTGTGTTTTGTAGAGATCTTCAGAATCAAAATAGGAAAGCAACATTATTACTATCATTATAGATGCATACTATAATCTACAGGAGGGGCTATACAAAAATTTCCAGAGACTCCCACTTGGGGAAAAAAAGTATCATGGAAACAGATATTATCTACCTTTCAAGAGCGATAACTAGAAAGAACCTGAGGGGAGTACTGAGTACAAAACTAACTGAGTACAAAAATATAAAAGACTGTTTTTAGCATAGAGAATAAAAAGATAAGAAAATCTTACCCTTATATATAAAATTGTTTATTTCTTTTTTGAAAAGAAAAAAAAACGATAATTTTTTTTTTTTTTCTGAAGCAATTATGTTGCTAATTCAGTGGGTTTTTTTTCATGAGTTGGCAGGGGTAAAGAATTCTTCACAAGAGGACCTATTATATAACTTGTTTTACGTAGGGTATATATACCTTATGAAGACAAGACAAGAAAGGTTCAGAAATATAGTGGCTGGACCTTTCATGGTGAAGGTATTGGAGATATGTAAAAGAACAGCACCGATTGAGGAGGTTTGAATGGGTTGCAACATTCATGAATACAGGGAATTCCCACATACATGAGCTTTTAAATCCAGCAGAATATTCTTTGATGTGTGATTTGTTGGGGGCATTTGGGACAGTAAGGGGTTAGAAGGTATTATATATCATCCAAATATAATAGGGTGTTATCTATGGTAGATTTTAGACTGTAGCAAAGATTGCAAATTCCTTTGAAACAACATAGCTTTGTTTGTTGTTTCTTTGTTTTTTCCCCTTCCTCCACCCCACACACTTGGGAATCATCATTAAAAACATAGTGGTCAGGTTATTTGCTATGGATACACAAATCCAATAGTATCTATGGATAAGAGAAAGAGGCTTTTTTCCCAAAAACTTTCTTATTTCCCCCATCCATATCAGAACATTTTAATTTCAAGAAATAAGGACATTACATTTAACCACATATTCTCACTTTGTGTAAAAATTGATAAAAATAGTAAAAGCCCAAGTGAAAAGGAAAAGTCTTTAAAAAAATTTCCCCCAAATCTGGCAATGCCAAACGCCTAAATATAACTTTTTTTTTTTTCTCATCTGCTTTAATAGAAACATAGTGTCCAGAATGGTGGCTAGGTGTTAGGGGTCAGGGAAGGGAAAGGATAGCAATTTTCCTACTGCATTTTGTACTGACATATTGTGTTTAAGTTGGGGTGCTCTATTTTGGAATGGCAGTGTCAATTTTTGGATGCTTAAAAGAAGAGAACAGTGTCTGGCTTAATAAATGTTTGTTAACGTTCTTCCTCATGAAGTAATATATTTCATTTGGAGGAAAACCTGATTCTTTGGTAAATAACAAACAGAATGACAATGACAAACAGAAACAAGTCCAGAAGAGGGTGACTAAGATGTTGGAGACACTTAAAACCATGTCATGCAAACACTCATTGAAAGAACTGAGGGTTTTCAGCTTAGAATGATAGCTGCTTTATATATTTAGACAGCTCTCTTCTACAAGAGGAAGAGACATGATGAAATGGAAAATAAAGCTTACTCAAAGTCAGAAAACTTTGGCTAAAATCCAGATTCTGTCATTAATTAGCTCTTTGACTTTGGAATAGATAATTTATTTCTCTGAGCCACCATTTTTCTCAACTATAGAATGAGAGATTTGAACTAGATGGCCTTTACATATCTATCATTTAAAAGTCTAGACTTTTTTTCATTTGGGAAACAAAGACTTCCCAACTAAAAGCAATAAATGGAAGACCCTAACACTTATTGGTATCATTATAATACAAGAAGTACCTCCTTAAGAGTTAAGGCTTTCCTCAACTGAATGGATTATTTCATGAGAAAAAAATGTAAAC
This sequence comes from Sminthopsis crassicaudata, assembly GCF_048593235.1. Taxonomy (NCBI): domain Eukaryota; kingdom Metazoa; phylum Chordata; class Mammalia; order Dasyuromorphia; family Dasyuridae; genus Sminthopsis; species Sminthopsis crassicaudata. The sequence continues at coordinate 324,340,939 of NC_133619.1, forward strand.
AAGGATTCATTAAGCCAGAGGTTGTTCTCTTCTTTTTATATGTTCAAATTGCAACTGGATGACTACTTACTAGAGTTGGGGGTAATAGGATTCCTCTTAAAGCAAAGGTTTGAGCTATCTATTTTCTAACTTTCCTTCCCACCAGGTCACTAATAAAGGTAATGTCATTTTCATGAAGGCCATAAACTCCTAATTAACCAATGCCAACCATGTGACTCTCAATATCTGGTTAACTACTCTAGTCATGTTTCACTACTATCCCATACCATTCTTTCACCAATTATCTTGCAGAAAATATGTACCCTTGTGCTGTTCCTAAATCCCTTACCGAGGCAGGAACCAAATTTCGATCAATACTTCTAATTCTGATGGAAATAGGTATAACAGCTAATTTAAACTGAAGGTATAAATACCTGAAGGAATGTGTCTTACTTATAATGAGGAATATACCGGAGCCAACTCATATCAGCTCTTGAGAACCAACCCATTGTTCAATTATCAGTACTTTTCTATTGTTCTACTGTCACCATATCTATAATTTTCTAACCAAAACATCTTTTCCTGGCCATTATTAGCAAGTACACTCTTTGAGGACAGGGATTTTCTTAATTTTTTTCTATGTTCAGTTTTGAATAAAGCACATTGTAAGTAACTACTAAACATTTTTGCTCATTCATAATTCTAGAAGAAAACAACTTTCATTATTTTGACTTATGTTTAAGTTCCTAGTACTTGTAATTAAATGAGATAAGAATATGAAATATTCTCCTTCCGTCTTCTTTTCCCACTTCAAAACTTCTCCTAAGGACACCAACAAAAATAAACATATTCCCTATTTCATCTATATCTTTTTTAAAGCTCAGTGATAATGGGAAAAAGTTTTCTGTGTACAATTAAGAGATAATGTTTGTAAAAGTAGAGCCTGTGTTCATGTGTATTAATCCAGTCAATGCAAGAAACATGGCATTTAGCTATATAAAAGTAATGACAATCCATGATTTCTTATATATGCAAGGACTGGTTTTTTTTTTTTGCATATATACTCCTGTACTTATTTTATTAATGTGTACTTAGCATCCAATTTCAAATAATCTCTTTGTTTAGCTTTATATTCATACTTAGTTCTTCATGATTCAAAACATTTTTGGTAGATATATTGGTATCCATACCTATGATTATAACATAATTGCATATATTTAGATTTGGAGAATCAATAAATAGTCACCACTTAAAAGATCTATATTGGATCTACATTAAGCTACACTGCCACCAAGTGACAAAAGGAGCCTTGCTTTTGTGGCCTAATTTACTAATTTAAATTAAAGGTATGAATACCTGAAAGATTGATATTTTCCTATAATGAGGAATATGCTGGAGCCAGCATGTAACAGCTTGTAAGAGCCTATTGTTAAAATTTTAATATTAACCATATAACTGGGAATCAACAAACACTAAAAATCTGAACTTGATTTCTTGTTTTGTGGATTGTTTAAACTTAAGAAAATAATAGAGAAAATGTTGATAATGTAGATTAGGCTTTAAAAAATGTACCCTGTATGCATACCCACCACACTCCAAAAGCCAATTATTAAAAATTTACTATAATCCTATAATCTTATTTTAGGTCTTTAAAAATATCTAACCCTTTATTAAAGCAGCTAAACTAAAGAAATGCACTTGATTTGAATATATCATCACCTTCCCCCCAAAATAACAGCCAATTTAAGAGCCAAAATACAATTTAAATATATGCCCAGGGATAGAAAAAAAAGTGAAAGGGGACTTAGGTCCAGGTATCAACTTGAGGTCCCATAGTACATGTGTGACCTAGAACATGTATCCTATATCTCTCATGACTTGTTTCTCAACTATAGAATGAGGGAATAATCAAGATCATCTCTAAGGCTTAACTAGCCCCAATTTTCTATGATTCTAATGCTGAATTCATCAGTTACTGATTAATATAGCTCCTATTTTTCTTATGAATTTTAAGAAAGAATATCTGATATTAAATGAAGAAAGCCTCTGTAAAAGTTATATCTTGTGGGCCATAAGCTATATAAGTTTCTCTCTCTCTCTCTCTCTCTCTCTCTCTCTCTCTCTCTCTCTCTCTCTCTCTCTCTCTCTCTCTCTCTCTCTTTTACATTCCTTTCTAGTTCCTATAGTTACAATCTTAACTTTACAATGAGTCTTTGGCAGCTCTTCCTACATATCTCCAAAATCTGAAATGAATCTCTACTACATATGCTATCACACACACACACACACACACACACACACACACACACACACACACATTTTGCTTTACAATAATAGGTGTCTGGCTTAGATAGGCACAAGGGATAGAGGGCTGGGCTTTCCTTTAGGAAGACCAAAGTTTAAATTTGACCTCAGATACTTTTAGTTGTGTGACACTGGACAAGTCACTTAACCCTATTTGTTCCAGCTTCCTCATCTTTAAAATGAGCTGGAGAAGGAAATTTGCCAAGAAAACCCCAAATGGGATCACAAAGAGTCAGACACAATTGAAAGGACTAAACAACAGCAACAACATATGTCCATTAGCCAGAATGATGGACATTTAAATGTCCTTATAAAAATTACAGTCAGTGTCAAAGGGAACAGAAGCTGAAAGGAAAAGCCATTAAGGTGTGAGAAAGGTCAGAATATGGAATTCATGGAGAGAAGGGGACATGATATAATGTTGGATTTGATACAAACAATGGAAATAGGATGTGATCTACCTTATCAATTCAACATTCAACATTGTAAAGAGAAATACCTTTGAAAGACTTAAAACCGATCAACACAATGACAAACCAAGATTCTAGAAGACTGATGATAAAATTTATTATCTTCTGACAATCACAAAAACAAACAAACCAACCAAAACCTAACAGGAAGGAAAAGTGGTCAAAAGTTATAAGGGAGAATGGTAGGTAAAACCCTAAATAATGATAATCTTAAGTTAAATATGATGAGATTTCACTGAAATAACATTTGTTTTCTAGGTCAAGAGGCAGTTTTGTCCAATATTATATAGCCAGTACAGAGAAAAGAACCTCTTTTATTTCCTTCTCTGAAGCTTAGTAGCTAATTGACCCTGAACATGCTATTTAACCATAATTTAACTCAAATGGAAAGAAGCTATTTCAAATTTTACCTTTATAACTTGCTACTTATATGATTTCAGGTAAATCACTTAACCTTTCTGGACCTCAGTTTCCTAACCTGTAAAAAAAGAAAGAAATTAGGCTAGTTGGCCTCCAACCTTCCATCCAAGTGAAAAGTCAATTATATTATGATCCAGAGATGAGATTTTCTAGTAATAATTAAAGTATTGATTGGGCCTATATTTTTGGTTGACAATGAAGAAGCGGAGTTTTTTTCCCTTAAATTTCTTGTAGAAGTCATTAATTAAATAATGGAGATAATTCTTCAGGAGCCAATATAAATACAGTAAAGAAAGGAAAGGTGATCAAAGAATTTAAAGGAGAAATCCTGGCAAAACTTTTATTAATCAGGGTCTCTGGGAGAATGAAAATGAACTATAAGATGAGTAACAAGGTGTCTAGAGGATTAATTCTAAGCTATCAGCACAGGGCAGGGTTTTCAGGAACTGATCATATACAACATAATGTCTTTAATTCTATAGTAATGAATCATGGCATCAATCTATGATGGGAGGGAATGGGCCATCTCTATAATTGCCAGCACCACCTGCCAATCACCTTTGAGGTGGGCAAGCCAGTTTAGCTAAAGCAGCAGGATAACCTGAGGTCAAGAAAGGAGGAGGCATGTGCCAAAAGTCCCAACTACCTCCATTCACCACCTTCCCTTTGATCCAGCTGGAACAGGTTAGTATCCTGTGCCCCAAAGCACCAGCACTCAACTTTGCTTCCAACTTGGCCCCAGAAGTCATCTTCAGAGAAAGGAATCCTCATGAAGTTGTGACTTTGGCCATTGCCTCTATAGAGAACTGTACTCCCTCTCTCCTCATCAGCCACAGCTACTGAAAATCCAGAAAATAAACCTCTTACTACCTTGGTACCACTGATATTTCAGTATCAGAAATAGATTTGATTTTATCAATGTAAATGAAACTAAAGGAGGTGGATTACCATCTGTTTTGGTACTATACTTCAAGGACCACTGGATCTTTTCATCTGACTTGTAATTGAAATGTCCTGTTGTCCTTACTCCCTCCCATTAAAATGTGAATTCCTTGATAGTAGGAACAATTTTTATCTTTTTTTTCTGTTTTTATTTCCAGGGCTTTGGGCCTAGTAAACACATAATAAATTAATTTTTCCATTCACACATTCATTCTTAGAATGGTGAGGTAGAGCAGGAGCCAAACCAACAGGAAAATGCTACAAAATTCCAAACAATCTTAACTTCAGAACACCTAGAAGGGGGAGAAGGATTTCTTCTCTCTTTTTACCCCGCTAGCTCCAGTCCTTACCTTACAAATCAATGATTAATCTAAGGGGAAAGGTCTTTGTTTTAAAGTTTTTACTGCACCTATGCAAATGCCATGGAAATTCATGTGTCACATTTACATTTGTCATGGGCTCCAGGCATTAATAGCATATTTAAAAGTCATGATGTCACTGCTATTAATCAGGCCCTTTGGTGCCTTTGCTTCTGTGCCATCGATTAATCACCACCAGTCTACAAGCTCATGTATTTGGAAAGGCTAAGTTTGGAGTCATAAAATATGATTTATTTTTTAAAGTAGCATTATTAAAGATGAATTATTAGCTCCCTCTTTTGGAATTTCCTTAAGAAAGGCCTGGCATTTCCAAAATGGGCCTGAAATTCTTGTTCTGAAGTCCAAGATACTCCAGTGGTCCTGACAGAAGGGTTAATTTTTTTAAATGACAATTCTAAAAAACAGCTTTTTCATTCTTTTTAAAAGACTTTAGCTCACAGGCAATATTTTGTTGTTCTTTATCTCTCAGAGAACGAAAGAACTGTCACAGTTATTCTGACAAAGAAAAGAGATACTGAATGAGAGAGGACAAAGGAGTAAGTCCTAATAGATTTACTTTTCTATTGGGTCATGGTTAGTGCTACTTTGCCCAATAAAAGAAAGTTTGTGAATTTTATTTACTTGTATTTTGTGGTATGATCTTTGACTACAGTAGATTCATATATTACAGCACAGAGAAACTAAAAGGGATAGAAAGACTAAGTCAAAAAATAAATTCTGCAGACTATAAGAGAGAAAGAAATAAAACAAAAACAAAAGACGACCTGTGATAGAGATGTCATGAGATAGAAAACGAGGTAAAGAAAAGGGAAGGAGAAAAGAGGGAAAGTACCAAACAAAAGGGAAAAAAATAACAACTTTAGAAATATTTCAATTTCATGCAATGAGGCTTGATATTCTATCAGTGTGGAACAATCTATTCATTTATTAACTGAGAACTCTTGGCTCTGATTGATCTGTGCTCTTCAGATGTCTGTACACCTTCAACTTTGAGATATCGAATTTGAACTGCACTGATTGTTGGTTCTGATAAATAATATTACCTTCTATTTATGAAGGATTCCAAAACCCTCAACATGCTCCATGGGAATTTTCTGCCTAATTTAATTTCAAATTTCTCTTCAAGAGTTATTATTATTGTTTCTATTCTCTATACAGAGAGACTGAGGCACTGGAGAACTTAATAACTCAGTCATAAGATCATTTCCTAGTCCATGCTTTGGGAACCAACCACCAACTACCCAGTATAGTCATTTTCATGGCTTAACAAGGAGAAGGCTATGTATTTCATCCTTTATTCAATAGAAAGAAACTCTATGTAGGCAGCTAGGTGGCAAAGTTGGATGGAATAGTGACCCTGGAGTCAAGAGATATTGAATTCAAATCCAGTCTCAGATATTTACCAGTTGCGTGCCTGAACAAGTTACCTAAAGGAAGGAAAGAAAGGGAGGAAAAGAGAGAGGGAGGGAAGAAGAGAGAGATAAAGGAAGGAAGGAAGGAAAAAAGAAGCTCTGTCCCTATGGCAAAATATTATAGAGTTTCTTATCATGTGTAAATTACAAAGGCAGAATGGTATAATTAAAAGAACACTGGATTTAGAGCAGAAGACCTTTGGGTTCAAATCAGATATTAACTGCTAAAAGAAAAGGAGAAGGGGGAAAGACAATTCCTACTGTGCCTGGAGAACTCCAGAATGATGGTGTGTGTGTGTGTGTGTGTGTGTGTGTGTGTGTGTGTGTGTGTGTGTGTGTGCGTGTGTGTGTGTGTGTGTGTGTGTGTGTGTGTGTGTGTGTGAGTTTGTATAAAATATCACTGGAAACCACCATATTTTTAAAACAAATCCCCTGTGACCTTTAAATTTTGTTTCTGTAATCTCTAAGTCTGAGAAAAAATCTGTGGCCTAAAAATTTCAAAATTTTCCCAGAGCTAAGAAGCATATGAGTAATATAATTTGGGAATTATTTTCTTCCAAGCTGGAAATGGTAAAAAAAAAAAAAAAGAAGGAAGAAGAAGAAGAAGAAGAAGAAGAAGAAGAAGAAGAAGAAGAAGAAGAAGAAGAAGAAGAAGAAGAAGAAGAAGAAGAAGAAGAAGAAGAAGAAGAAGAAGAAGAAGAAGAAGAAAAAGAAAGAGAGAGGCTAATTTATAAGTATAGACTTTCTTGGTAGATTGGCTACTATCCTTCATAATCATTAGTTAAACTTTGTGTGGCACAAAGAAGCCAACCATTCAATAAGAATTTATTCAGAAGCTATTTTGTTAAAGTTACTGGGGTAAGTGTCTTACAAGTCTTATCTCATTTTATCCTCAAAATAATTGTGGTGAACATGTGTTATTATTATCCCCATTATTGTTGCTTGTCCTTCATTCTTGAAGAGGACCATGCCATCAAGGAGGTGATACCATGAAATGCAAGTGAATTGGATTTAAATGAGGGAGGGCTGTGCAAGGTCCCCTGCCTCACTTACCCCCATTTTAGAGTTGGGCAGTTGAGGTAAACAGAGATTAAGTGACTTGCCCATTCATATAGCTAATAATTGTCTGTGGGTAACTTTGAATTCCTCTTCTTGACTTGGGGCCCACTGCTCTATTCACTGCACCTAGTTTACCTGTCAAGAGAATAATCTGTGGAGGACTCCATTTTTAGGGCTCAGGAAAAGGCAAAAAAAAAAAAAAAGATTTTCTGAAGGAAAGAACTGAACTCTGAAATACCCTTAATTTACAATGAATTCATCATGTAAGCTGCTGAATCTGGAGTAAAGGAAAAAGGGGTAGGAAGCTTCCTTTGCTTTCTGTTGTCACAAGTGAAACTTCTGATGTCAGGGAGCATTCGTCCCTTAAAGAAAGAAACAGCCAATACTCTGAAGCTTGTTCTCTGGTTTAATTAGAATTCTTGCTTGCTAACAGCCAGACTTGCTTCCTTTAGGTCTAGCCTCATTTCTCCATCTCTTCTTCGCCTGAACTAATTCAAATGACTCTAAATAACTGGTGTTTAAAAAAGCCTGCTCCATATCTCTTAGCTAAGTTTTAATTATACCGATAGCATAAAATTGTAAATTGGTAGTCCTTTTCTTCTCTGTTCTTTCTTCATTTTCAAGAATTTTTCTTCTATTCTTTCTCTCTCTCTCTCTCTCTCTCTCTCTCTCTCTCTCTCTCTCTCTCTCTCTCTCTCTCTCTCTCTCTCTCTCTCTCTCTTTTAGCAAAAGGACATATTTCCTGTCATGAAGAAATAGACTTTGGGGTTCAAATCTGTCTTTAACATTTTAACAACTAAACACAGCAAGAGTGAAACTAAGAGCTTTAAACCTACCATGGATTGTAGAGAAATGGACCCAAATGCTAACAATATTCCTACCCATTAGCTTTAATTAGATTGTGTCCTAGTGGAACAAATATTTCACATGAGGACTGAGCTTAGCCTTCGGGTCACTTTTGCTCACATGCTCTTCTAACTGTGGTACAACAACCCTGCCAATCATTTGATGCATTGGTTTTTTTCCCCCCTTATGAGCCCACGCCTTTCATTTGGTTTTCATTAATCTTATTTTTTTTCCCTTCTTTCCATAGGGATGTGGACTAGGTGAGGAGGGCTGTATAGGGGGATCAGGAAAAGATAGAGAAGCAGCTAAATCAGCCCCAAGGAAGAGTCCTTTTCTTTACTCTCTTTCCATCATCTCCTTTGTCTTCATCATTTACCCTCCTTTCTTCTTTGTTTCTCTACTCAAGAAGACAATAAAACTAAATATGTTTGCCTTTGAACCATCTGTCTATGTTAACGCTATGGCATGAGAAAGAGCAGCCATTATATTCCAGGGCTGGAAGCAGGAAGCTGTGATTGTCCCCATCTGGTTACTGCAGAGTTTAAAGTGACTCAGTATTGTACAGCTAGGCACATTATTCCAAAGAACTTTTGGACTAAATTTCATTTTTCTTTCTCTAGTTTAAATTAAAAAGCCATCACCATCATCCTATAGCATAATTTTAAAGATCACAATTCTATTCATTTTGAATGAATAAATGAGCAGCAAAAATATCTATTAAGTGTTTAAAATTTGCACATCACTATGTGGAGATTTTATCAAGACTCTGATTTTTTCCATATAGGAAGCTCCTTCTGCCAGTGCAGATCAGCACCTGTTCAACAATTTATCATCTCAGAGAAATGCCCAGAATACAGAGAGGTTTTGTGATTTGCTTGGGTCATGCAGTCAGTCTGCATAAGTAATAGAATTTGAACCCCAGCCTATCTAATTCTGAGATTAGTTCTACATTTAGCATAACACCCTGTCACTTAATTATAATTTGTATAATTAAGTCAATATGTGGCAAATAAAGAACTTCATACAGAAAGTAAAATATGTTAGAAAAAAAAACCTGCCTGAAGATTTAGAAATACCAATCACCTTGAGAGAGTAAGGATACATAGAACTCATATTCTCCTGATGTCAACAAGTGTCAAGAGATGTTTTAACAAAAGGCCCTAGTGTATTGTGTGAATGGACTAGTAGAGGAAAGGGAAAAAAAATCAAACATAGACAGAGGAAAAGAGGACTGGCAATTACAGTTGAGTTGTAATACTCAGCATTTGAGAGAAAATCCAGAGAAATGAAAACACATGTTCATTGCTATGGCAGAAAAAAAGCCCACTTACCTATTATCATAAAATGCTCTATTTTCACAAAAATTATCAATAGAGGATATACTCCAGGTTCCATCACAGAAATGGTGATAAGACTAGGCTAACCTGTCTATATTCTCTTCTTTGGTCCCACAGGTGACTACCCATCTAAAATTAACCAGTGTGGGAAAAAAAGAGTAATATCAAATAATCAGATGTAAAACTGAGGGGTTGTTTTTTTGAGAAGGGTAAGGGAACAGAGGTATGATTTCATTGTTATGGAGAATCTCCAATGTAGAAACACCCTCAAACAATGCATAGAAAGAACTCAACTCTAAGTTACTTTATGTAAGATCCATCTGGGACATTGAAAGCTTAATTGATTTGCCTTAGTCACAGAACTAGCATGTCTCACAGGCAGAACTTGACCTTATATCTTCCCAGTTCCAAAGTTGGCTCTATTTACCATCCACAACCTTTGAAATGATTTATTACCTGTTTAAATTGCTTAAAACTACTTTGGTAGTTTAGACTTAGTATATAATTGTGGGCTTTGACTGCTCTGGGGACTTAACTTTGAGGAGAAAGAAACAAGAATTGAATTCATATTTATTGTAGCATAGTGTTTGACTGTAGCCTGGCCCTAGTAGAATTTAATGTTTCTGTTGACTTTTCTGATGCAATTCATATGTTTAGAACTTCTGGGCAGAGGAAGAGGAGAATCAATCCTTCTGAAATTGGCACAAGACAAGGAACTAGCTTGACTTATTCAGGTCTGGAAAAGCTCTCATCCCAAATGGGTGATAAATTGAAAAGCTACAAGTGTCACAGCAGATAGCAAGTCTGGTCCAGTTACAAAATGCCCAAAGGACTCCCAAACTATGCATACCCTTTGACGCAGCAGTGCCATTACTGGGTCTGTATATCAAGGAAAAGGACCCACATGTACAAAAATGTTTGTAGCAGCTCTTTTTGTGGTAGCAAAGATTGGAAAATAGTAGATGTCCATCAATTGAAGAATGACTAAACAAGTTGTGGTATATGAAATTAATGGAATATTATTGTTCCATAAAAATTATTAACAAGCTGATATTAGCAAGGTCTGGAACAATAATTTACACAAACTGATGCTGAGCAAAATAAGCAGAACCAGGAATAAATTGTACACAATAACAGCAAGAATGTGCAATGATCAACTATGAAAGACTTGATTATTCTTAGTGGTTCAGTAATTAAAAACATTCCCAATAGACTTTGGACAGAAAATGGCGTCTGCATCCAGAAAAAGAAATAAAGAGACTGAATATAAATCAACACATGCTATGCTCATTTCTTTATTCAGTTTTTTTAATCTCTCCCATGGTTTTTCCATTTTTCTGATACATAAAGCAATATGTGTTTTTTAAAAAAAGGAAAAATCATCTTTCTCAGTTCAAATTAGGTTTTGGACACTTGCTAGTTGTGTAACCTTGGGAAAGTCACCTAAGTTGGTTTGCCTTAGTTCCTTATCTGTCAGATGAACTGCAGAATGAATGGTAAAGCACTTCAATATCTTTGCTAAGAAAATCCATATGGAGTCACAAAGAGTTGGGCATAACTGAAAAAAGACAAGAACTTCTTCACTGCAGGGCCAACACTCAGTTTTCTATGCAGCCTAGCTTCCTCTGGCAGCTAATGTATCCATACCTGAGGTTCCACAAGCCTTTATTTTTAAAGCTTCTTATTTTCAAAACATATGCATAGATATTTTCAATGTTCATCTTTGAAAAAACCTTGTTTTCCAAATATTTTTCTCCTTCCCTTGCCCCCCAGATGATAAGTAATCCAATATATGTTAAAATGCACAATTACTATATAAATATTTCCACAATTATTATGTTGGAGAAGAAAAATCAGATAAAAAAGAAAGAAACGAGAAAGAAAACAGAATGCAAGCAAACAACAATAAAAAGTGAAAATACTGTTGTAATGCACATTCAGTGGCCTGAATTATGTCATTGTTGAAAAGAGACACATCCATCAGAATTGCTCATCATATAGTCTTCTAGTTGCTGTATACAATGTTCTTTTGGTTCTACACTTCACCTAGCATGATGTTCATGCAAGTCTCTCCAGGTCTCCCTGAAATCATCCTGCTGATCATATCTTATAGAACAATAATATTCTATAACATTCATATACCATCATTTATTGAGCTCTTCACCCAACTGGTAGGCATCCACTCAGTTTCCAGTTTCTTGCCACTACAAAAAGGGCTGCCACATTTTTGCATATATTGGGTCTTTTTCCCTTTTTTATGATCTCTTTGAGATTCAAACTGAGTAGAAACGTTGCTGGATCAAAAGGTATGTACATTTTGATAGTCCTTTGGGCATAGTTCCAGATTACTTTTCAGAATGGTTGAATCAGTTCACAACTCCACCAACAATGTATTAGTATCCCAATTTTCTCACATCCCCTCCAACATTCTTCACTAATTTTTCCTGACATCTCAGTCAATCTGAGAGATATGTGGTGATACCTTGAAGTTTTTTTAAATTTGCATTTCTCTGATCAGTAGTGCACACAGCCTTTCACATTTTCAAATCCCATTCCACTGTGCCATTGCAAGACAAAATGTGTGTGTGTGTGTGTGTGTGTGTTTGTGCATATATGTATGTGTGTGTGTAAAGTATCTCCTATTCTGATATTTGATGTCTATGGTTATAGCAGAAAATAAACCGTCTTCCAAAGAGCATATAAGGGAGGGCTGTTCATGGTAAATAGTTACCACATTATTTAAAAGTAATAAAAAAAGAATACTCTTTCCTGGATTCAATAATTGCTGGGACAGGCTACAAAGAAGTGCGTTAGAATGCAGTACAATGAATTTTGGTTCTTCTTTTACACACCAAAAAAAGAAAGAATTATAGATTTTCAAACAGCAAAAGAGCTTTGAGTTCATCTAAGTTAACTCCTTAACTTTAGACATGAGAAAACTGAAGCTCAGAGAGGTTAAAGGGATTATACAAGGTCTTATAAGTGGCAAGAATCCGTAGATTCAAACTTAGGCTCTTTGACTCTGAAATCAGTGTGGATATCATTCTACCTTCTATAAGATAAAGGGATAATTCAGTAGAACTAATTGATGTCACCATTCACCTTGTAGAAATATTTGCTTTTTTTTTTTCACTCAGTGTGAAAGATATAAAGAACTATATGTTTTTTGACAAGAGCTTAAATAAAAGAGGGAATTAAAAGATGTCAAATTAAAGGCATCTATTTCAGCAAGTATGCTGAAATAGTTTTGTTTCTTTTTGTTTTGTTTTGTTTTTACTAATCAGGAATCCTTTTCATTGAAAAAATGTCATCTGGAGATGTAGATTTATCATATACCATTTCAGAAATCGGTAGATTTACATTTCAGCAATTATATAATTATATTTCAGTTTATATAGTTGAATCCTAGGATTAATATGTGTTAAGGTCAAATTATGCAGGCAATAAAAATAAACACTAAAATCATGTTAAGAGAATCATGTTACTTCTGAAGAACTCCTCAGACATGGAAGTAGAACCAAGAAAGCCATTTTGATCTTCAACTAAAGTGAGCTGACAATGGGCTCAGGCAACTTCCTTTAATTCCAGAGAGCCTAAAAAATGTGAGCCAACCAAACCTGTAAATGCAGTGCATAGAAGTTAAGAAAATCCTTTGAAAACACCTGTCACCTGCTATATATGCTTATGGTAGCTATGAATACTAATCTGCCAGTATAGTCTGGCAGACTCTAATCAAGAATTCTGCCAAAGAAATAGCAGCCCAGATAGTAACTGGTTTGCCCAGAGAATAAGACTGAGAAGCCTCAGGCAGAATTAGAGATTCAGACTACTTGAAAAACATTGACAATAAGAAGATAAGACTGAATTTAATAATAATTTCTTTAAAGTTGAGATGATGAAGAAAACAGAAAACATGCTTAGCACTTTGTACACATTTTATATTATATAGTAATATTTATACTACTATCAAACAATTAGATATTTTGCTAAACCCTGAGGATAGAAAAAGAGGCAAAAAGGTCCTTGACCTGAAAAAATTTACAGTTTAATGGTATATGTACATATATATATGTACATATATATAATAGTATGTATGTGTATATACCAATATCTATATTTGTACCTATAAGTACATATGCATATATTTATAGAAATATGTTAATATTTTCACCCGAGCAGTTTATTTGTCTTGCCTTGGATCAAGTTACAATTTTTAATACTTGCAAAGATCGAACTTTGCCAGTTTATGACCCTGTTTCTCATTATTATTCATTTTATTTTTGCTGGTCACACATATTCTAGTACCTTACCAATTTTTTTCTAGATGGGAATTGACAATCAACTGAAATCTCACTGACTTGCTGGATATTTTGTTATCAAATCTAGCTTCCAGTAAGAATCGATGACATGAGTATGACATAATATTTGGATCATGCCATCACTACAAATATATCAAATGAAACATAGATTGGGGGAAGTATTAGGTATATGTGTTATTGAATTGATGGAATGTGCATATTTATTGATATAAGCAATTTTGTTATTGATTTTGATAACTTTTTCTTTGATCCTTGAACTTGACATTAATAGCTGACTTTTTGCAGTCAAATATACCAATTTCCTTTTAAAGTTAATGGAGGATGTACGATGGTACAATGAAATTGGGGACTGAATTTTGACTTTTCAATAATTAGTTGTATGATTGCAAATTACTATGTAACTCTTCACTTTGCCTTTTATGCATTCAAAAATTGACTAAAAGAGTCAAGTTTGTCTTGGGGAAACACATATAAACATATGGATTCTCTCACACATGCAATTTATTATTTTGACCCAAAGACAAAAGAATAGTTGTAAATGTTAGGAAATCCCTTGCAAGACCTACCACTGTTACCAAGAAAATAATTTTCCTTCACATCTGCTTCTATGTAGCTCATAATCCTTGACAGAGTAGAGAGACTGGTGTCACGCTAATGATGTGAAAATTATATTTCAAAAGGTTTCTCAAAATAGGAGGTTATTCAAAAGGGAAATTCCACATTATAAATCCCAGGCAACACAAGTCTTCAAGAATTCTAGCTAGAAAAAAGCTCACTAATCATTTTAATTATCCAGATGTGTTGATTTTAGATTTTTAAATAGTATGAGATAAGACTTAATTAAGACTGCAGAACTATATAATATAAAACAGTTAGGTTGAATAAAAAGGAAATGATCTGACTTAATGACCAAGCTATGTCTATATCTGATAGAATGTGGAATTATAGAAGTTATCATCATTTCTATAGTCTTAATTGTTGATATTCCAGGAAAATAGAAGCTCTTTAAGGGCAGGAGTTTTCTCACTTTAATGTTTTTTTTTTTTCCCCAATACCTTCACAATGGTGAAGTTATTAAGATAGATACTTAATAACTGCTTTGTTGATTGAGTGATTGGTTTATACTACTGGAAACAGAAATTAGGGGATAGAGAAAGGGATTTGGATGTTTCAACTATAACATAAGATCATTGATTCAGACTTGGAGAACTTGGAGAAAGTGAATTGGTGTACATTAAAACAGTCAAGAAAATGTATCTGTTCTGGCAAACACACAAGCTAGAACAATCTCTGGGAGATTAAAAATCTAATAAAATGAGAGCTATCTCATTTTTCTTTTTCTGACTGACCATATATCAAAAAAGTGTTGAAGAACTTACGTGAGATAACAAATGATCTTTCAATTTAACATTGAGAAGATCATTTGAAGACTCTATCAATGGTATCAGAAACTAAATTGTAAGTGGATTCAGGAGTACATTGGTTTAGAGAAGAGAAAAAGAATAGGAGTACATAGAGGCAGTGAAAACTATATTTGCTGAAAATTCAGCTGCGAGTTATAGTTGTTACTGAGAGGATATCATGGAGAAAAATGCATTGGGGAGGGTGTTGGGGTATTATAGCAGTGAACCCAGGGATAAAAGAAGGGGCAATGTCCAGGTTAGAGAGGATGGTGAATGGGATTCAAGATAAGGCAACATATAGTACAATCTCTGCTGGCAAGGGGCAGTCTTTCTCCCAGACAGACAAAAACCTATTCTTGCACCTTTGAAGAACTAATTCTTTGGAAGGAAGGATTACAAACCTGTTTCTTTTCAGATAACTCCTTTTCTGACTTTCTTCCAATATCATAGAACATGACAAAGAATAGGAAACGAATGAGATAAGATACAATTGGAATAAAGTTAGGATCTAACATGACCTCCTATCATGATTGTTTGAATCACATCTAAATGTATCCTCTTGTGTTCCAAAATCATTTACCACATTTCCTAGATTACCTAGTGTTCCTTATCTTTGAATTCATTTGATGTGTAAAATATATGATGTGGCTCAGCTACTTAGAGGAGGTAACCAAGGAGTCAACATTATAAACTTATCAATTTTCATAAACACCAGTTTGACTTGATATCTATGACATAATTACGAACCTTTATACTGAAGTGAGTACTTTAATCTTGTTTTTTAACCCAAGTAGGATGAAGCAAATTTGGCTGCAAACAATATATTAGAGATTAAAAAAATAAAAACATATAGAATATTGGTGACTGGTAGTATTAATATTTACTACTTGGCAGTCTTTGAGAAAAGCATGATCTGTCCAAGAGAGTTTGCAATGTAGATTGGACAGGTGTAGCCTGTATCATAAGGGTACTTCATAGGTTAAGGTTTTAGTGTTGGAAGGAAATTAATCTTGTTTTAATTCTTTAATTGGTAAGAAATCTGAATTCTAGAAAGCTGAAGTAGCTAGTCTACAGAACAGAATGTATTAAAATGTAGATCTTCTAAAACCAAAGTGCTTTCTATTAGACCTAGAGTTCTTAATTGAGATTTGTGAACTTTGGGGTATGTGTATATGTGTGTGTATGAGAATGTGTGTGTATACAAACATCTATTTTTATCTATCTACAACAATCACATAATATGCACATGAACATATATGTATATATATATACATACATATATTATAGATACCTATATTTTAAATATAATTGGTTTCCTTTGTAATCTTATGTATTTTATGCCTAAGAAGGAGTAAATAGGCTTTGCCAGACTGCCAAAGGGATCCATGACATACCAAAAAGATTGAAATTACCTGAGTTAATTTGTCAGACTAAATATCTTGAGACCATTTCAAATTTTCTCTAACTCCTTAAATATGAAGCCATTTTTTTGGATAAATTCTCTACAAGATTCTATCTTGGAGAGTGGCTAGATAATTTGCTAAATTGCTAAATTGGAATCCTAGGCTATACATCAGTATCCTATAAGACTTTCTATTGTTTGTGATCTTCTTGGGCCTAATCATGCTAGATAGACTACTAACATGTTACTAATACCACATTAAGAGGAACTCTATCATTCATTACAGCAATATTGTGTGTAAAAAGACTTATATCACCTTTGTTTAATATTCTGGCTCAATTGTCTATGTAAACTTAAGATTTGCCCCATCAATGAAATGGCCCATTTCTAGGAGCAGTGGAAGTAGTAGAGTATAAAATGAGAAAACAACTGCCAGATCATTGTGAGTCCTTTTGAATTTTGTTCCACTCTCTCTTGCTTCAGTTTGATTTATTTGTGCCTGAGGAATTCTTCTCTTCACACTTCATTGGTAATAGTCCAACTTGCTTGTGGTCTTAAGGGTCCCCAGAATTACTCCTAACAAGCCTTAGTTTTCAGGAGTGTCAGTGATTTAGAATATCCCCCCTTGCCCCATAAGCAATATTGTCATACAATTTTAAATGACAAATGAATGAAAAGGCGTTTATTAAAGCACTTATGTTTTAAGGCATGTTTCTTGCTAACTGCTGGGGATATAAAAATAAAAAGGCAAAAACTATGGTCCCTGCCTTCAGGAAGCTTACATATTAATATGGTTAAAAACAAGTTGAACAGGGACCCGGAAAGGGAAGGGGTATGAGGTAAGTTCCTTAATTTGTTTTAGACATTGATGAGAAGTAATTGGCAGATCTCTTTCTAGATAGGAGATTTCATCTATCATAACCTAGCATGGTGCTAAGAATAAGTTCAGATAATGTAAATAATATATGATAGGAACAAAGATTAAAGTATGATCTAAATAGATAATTACTGAATGAAAATAAATAAATGAAGTCGAAGAAGGAACCCAGAGAACCAGAAATTTACTTTTAGTATCAAGCTACTCTGCTTTTCTCTGTTTGAAACTTAAATTTTAATTGATATCAAGAACCCAATTCCATTTACAGTACAAGTTGTCCCTAGTTTGATTAACAGTGCTTCATAAATCTTCTTGGTCTATTTATTGCTTCTTATTGCTTTTTTCCTCTCCTTTTTCTCCATAACACAGGACCATCAATGTACTGCAGGTCTCTAATTCTGGTGCCACTTTCAAAATGTTCCAGCCTTTTCCACACTCTGATTTTAATACTCCCACGATTGGGCATCTCAGGCAGACAGCTGTGTTGAGAGATTTTTCACATCATAACTCCATTAAATCAATCCTATTTGAACTCTCCCTTCTCACTACTTCACTGAAAATAACCTCCTGGGGACTGGAGGGTCTGGAAAGGGCAAAAAGCTTTTACTGTTGCTTTGGAGAAAACTTTGTATATAAAGTACATATCTGGCTGATCTATGTGTTTTCCCCTACCAGGTTTACCTGTCAGTTCACAGTTACATTAAGGGGGATACAGCATAATTACCAACTGAGGTGATGATTACTGGCAGGCAATAACAAGCCCTCTGTAAGTGAACCATTTGGCGAGGCAGAGAAAATGGATGTTTTAAAAAATGATGTGAAAATCAGGGAGTTTGTAGCACTAAGAGAAATATAGGCAAAGATCCCTATAAGTAATTGGTTTTTGAGTGTTTAACCCAAACATCTTATCTTCTTCCCCCAAACTCAAAAAAGCTATAATTCTGTCTTCCTACTATATGTATTCTCACCATTGTCATAACAAGAGAGGACTTTTAAAATCAAGAAATGCTTTTTTCTAAGACTATTTTTTTTATTTTGTAATGAACATCCTTCTAGCTTAACAGATAACACTGGTCTTACATATAGGAAGATTGTTTCAAACTTTGCCTCAGGTGCAAGCTGTATAATCACTGGCAAGTCACATCATCATCATCATCATCATCATCATCATCATCATCATCATCATCATCACTATTTCTATAACACTTTGAATTTTGCAAAAATTCTTACATATACTTTATATTGACAATTTGGGAAATAGATATTATTTCCACTTTACTGATGAGGAAATTGAAACATGCAAAGGTTAAATGATTTGGTGAGGGTCATAGATTACTAATTATTTAAGGGTGTCTATGAACTCTGGTACTCCTCAGCCCAGGTCCTGTACTCAATTCTGCTATGCAGCCTCAGTTACCTTATCTATAAACCTGGAGTAATACAATCTATATTACCTCACAAACTTAAAATAAGTTTGTGCTTAAGGTACTCAAGGGATGATATAAAGTGCTGCAAAATGGCAGTCATTATTATTCAATTTTAACCAAGAAAATGTTTCCCCTTCAATATATTCAAAGCTTAGTAAACAATTGAGATGTCCATAAAATAGTTTGAAACTACCTCAAGATCTTTTCAATGTTATGGCCTAATCATTTTGTTACTGCTGAGAAATGTGCACATTTCTGCTTTTTTTGTTTATCACTGCTGGGTCCAGGTCCAATCTAAGACCCCAAGTCTTTCCTTCAAGTAAAATGAAAAACAATGGAATGTGGATTAGAGAATAACTGATTCTACAATCAGAGGATCTGTAATTAAATCATAAGTCTACTATTTACCACTTTTTTCATGTTGAGAAAGTTATCTCTTAAACTCTTTGAGATTACTTTTTTAAAAAATCTGTAAAATGAAGAAGACCCAGATTTTAAAGAGCTTAAAATGACCTCAGAGATCATCAATTCATTTCCTTCATTTTAAAACAAATTAATGAATTTGCTAAATTAACTATCATTTTAATATATATTGTCTTATATAAACCTTGTGGTATAGATAGAGACCACTCAGTTTTTCTTATTTCACAAATAAGGAAATATGATTCCCTAAGACTGCAAGGCCTGTAAAGAGTGGAATCAGCTGTACAACCTGA
This sequence comes from Sminthopsis crassicaudata, assembly GCF_048593235.1. Lineage (NCBI taxonomy): Eukaryota > Metazoa > Chordata > Mammalia > Dasyuromorphia > Dasyuridae > Sminthopsis > Sminthopsis crassicaudata. Next base: position 324,360,232 of record NC_133619.1, read on the forward strand.
TCTTTACACTCTGACACTAGTATTATCTTTTTTCCTGTTTACCAGTGAATGAGAGGTATTCTCAACATTTTTTTCCCAAGTTAATGAATGGATATGCTTGGATGAAATGAACTGATACATGCAGGCTTTCTTGGAGAATTTAAAAAGGGTATTGGTAGTTTCTGCAACTAATAAATAGCCAAAGAACATGGACAGGTAGTTTTTAAAAGAAGAACACTATTTGTCAGTCACATGAAATATGGTTCAAATAATAATTAGATAAATACAAAATAAAGCAATTCTGAGATTCTATCTCATGCTCATCATTTTGGTAAAGTTGGTCCAAATAAAAATGATAAATGTTGAAAGGACTGTGGGAAAAAAAAAGGGACTCCAAACCATTGTTGTTAGGTGCTATGAATTGGCCTAGTCATTCTGAAAAGAAATTTAGAACTCTACCCCTCAGATTACTAAAGTCATTTTTTTTTGGCTCAGCAATACCATTACTATATAAGCCAATATAATCCAAATCTGACAAAGAAAAAGGAAAAGTGTTCTATATACAAAAATATTGAGAGAAGCTCTTTTTTTGTGGCAGTGAAAAAGAATTAGTAACTAAGAGAAAATCAGTCAAATGGAGAATGAATGAATAAGTTGTGGTATATGAAATAACAGACCATTATTGTGCTGTAAGAAATGTTAAAGGAATGATTTCAGAAAAACGTAGGATGACTTATAATAATAGATACAGAGTGAACAGAACAGAACTAGGAGATCAAATTATACAATAACTACAACACTGTAAGTGCAAACAATTTTGAAAGACTTAAGTATGCAAAACATTTCAATAACCAGCCATTATTACAGATAATTAATGACAGCATGACAGGATGATGGATTCTAGGTGCAATGCAACACACATTTGTCTCATATTAAATGTTAGAATTTGTTTAGTTTGATTATGCATATTTATTACAAGTTTTCTTTTTTCTTTTTAATTAGGGAGAACCAGGAAAGAAAATAGACTTTTTATTGATTGAAAAAATGCATTAAAATAAAAAAGAGTCCATGGTAATAATGCATTGGAAAACTGGCCAAGACATGACAGAAAAAGGAGAGGAGCTGTGGACTTCTGAATTATAAGTAAAACAATGGAAACAATATAAAAAATGTAGGGGAAAAAAAAAACTTTCCTGGTCTTTTCTTTTTGTTCTGAGCTAAAATGGGAAAAATCACAAGTGAAGAAACATTTTGGAAGCTTGACTTGGGCAACAAAGCCATGGGCTGAGTTTTACCTTGGCAGGCATTGCATAGGTAATTAGACCTAGCAGCAAGGAGTGTATGCCCTTTCTGTGATAAGGCAAACAGACCGAAGAGCTTTTACCCTGGAGTGTCCAGTGCAGACCAACTGAAGCAAAAGGGTACAGTAAGCATTCACATTGAACAGCTGCTTGAAGTACTGCTGTTCCACAGTGAGTTTAACCCAAAAAGGTTCTAAAATGCCAAAGTGCATTTTGCACATGCCCAAAGCACTGTGAGGAGGGAAAGAGAAAGTTAGTTAAAAATTGAGTAGGACACCAGAAGTATTTGTTTTGCTTTTTTCCTAAATAAGCTTGGTAAAGTTGCTTCAGTGAGTGAGGTTAGATTGATGTCAGCTAGATTGGAGCTGGGATTACCCAGAGGACCTAAATGGTAAGTGTTATTTTAGATGTCAGATCAGGAGGAAGATGGCAGTGGCAAGCAGGGGAGAGAAAGCGTAAACTGAAAAAAATAGGCTCAAGAGTGATAAGTTAATGGCTATAGTTAAAGTAAATAGAAATGTCCAATCAGAGTAATCCTATCAATGAGTCAGAGAGAAAGCAAAGGTTCTTCTACACTTTTCTGGAGGCAAAGGAAACCCCCTTTAACTGTAGATAGTACAGGATGACTTATGAAATTTTGCCCATTCCTAAAGATCCAACTCATTTGGAATCCCAGACTCAGAGTGAGTTTGAAGGGATCTTCTAAGGTCATTTAGTCCTATTGAGGTACAGTATGGTTAAGTGACTCAAATGTTACCTCTTCCCTGGAGTTTTTCCTGACCTCAAAACAGAATTACCCTTTCCTTTTGCAAAAGCTCAAAATACATTGTTTGTTTCTCTTTTAAATATAGATTATATTCTATTTATATTATTGTTATTTGTTTTCATGTCATATTTCCTTTAATCCAATTCAACAAAATTTAAGTACCTATTAAACATATTAAGTGCCTGTCATAAAGTTTTGTTCTAGGAAGAGTCAAGGGAGTGATTCCCAGTGATTCAAGAGCCATTGTCTCTCTTTTGATGCTCCAAAATCTAGAGAGGCTCATATACATGCATTTGGTTGGGTTTGTCTGAGAGGCCTACGCCTACCACTTCAACATAAAGATCTTAGATTACATGCTGCTATTTTGTAGGATTCTGAGGCTTTCTTTAAACCTTCAAGCATTGTCTTGGTGTTTATTTTAAATGGATATTCCCAGTTAAAAAAGGGAGTGGGGAGAGCCAGATGATTGACCTGAATCTAAACTCCATGGATCTGGTCCTAAATTCAAAGAAGTAGTTTTTTAAAATGAATCCACTAACAAATGGGATAAAATATTCTATAATCTCTTGCTTCATATGAAGAAATGGGGAATACTTACTTGATTGAGTATGTCTATTCCCCCCCCCCCCCCAAGGCTGGGGTTAAGTGACTTGCCCAGGGTCACACAGCTAGGAAGTGTTCATTGTCTGAGACCAGATTTGAACTCAGGTCCTCCTGAATTCAGGGCTGGTGCTCTATCCACTGCGCCACCTAGCTGCCCCTCTATTTTGTTTAAACTTCCAGACTTAAAACAGTTTTTTGTTTTTTTGTTTTTTTTCCTGGGACATTTTTCTGATCAGATGTTAACTCTAAAATGGTTATTCATGCACTAAATTGTATTGAAAATCAGTAATATTTAACAGACTATAAGCTGCCATTTTGTTACATAAAGGAAAGTGCCAAAGGCAGAATTTGAGCTCAGGCCCTTGACTCCAACTTCAGCACTCTTGGTTTGTGAAAAAATGTGTAGAAGCTACTGAACCATTGCATTATCTAAATTAACTCACAGTGACACAATGCTACCAAAAATAATTTAAAAGCCTGATGTAATGGGAAAAAAGAAAGGAGACCAGATTACGAAGAAGCAAATGGGCAACCATAAAGCAGCTGGCAACCTCCAATTACACAGAAAGAAAAAAATGGTATCTGGAGAAGGTCTAATAAATAGCTAATAAATAAGTCTGATAATAGCATTTCGCCCCCTCATTGAAATATTAATATTCACACCCAGGAGTATCAGTTAATTCATTGTTGGTACATTCATTGTCTATGCCATAGACATGATCCAAGATTTGTTTTTTTCAGTGAACAGATATAACTTGTCATAGAAATTTTCTAAGGAATTGTTGTTACACAGTACAGAGAAATGAATGCAAGAGAAACTGGAAAAATGATAAATTAAACAAATGGAAAGAACACTAAGCATTTAAAGATAATTTTTTTAATGAAGAGGTAAGAAAATGGGGGATGACGATATCACACTTTCCCCTCAGATTCCAGATACAAGATTCTAGTAGATTTAACACCTGTCAACACTGGATGTGGAAAGATGCTGCAAATAATGATAATGTGCTTGAATAAAAATGAAGGAAGAGCACAGTCAGGCCATTAAAAGATAGAAGGTAGAAGGTAGTGATGTAGCTGGTAAAGAAAAATTGAAGACTGCTGAACTGATAGACAGTTCTTGCCTACAATAATAAGGAGGAAAAAATACAGTATCATCTTATCACCCTGTGAACAATAGCACTTGATTTATTAGCAGTTGGTTTGGCTAAGAGTTGAGACAATGAAGGACTCCAGATCACAGCATGTGAGTAACTCCACTTAAAAAATGCATTGCTTTATTAGGAAAATCAAACATTTGCTAAGTGTCTGCATAATTCTCTTTTTGATTGACAGAGGGAAAAAAAGTACTCAGAAGGAAGCCACAGTTTGGTTTTGTTTTACTCCCCTAAGGATAGAGTTTTTAACAAGAGAGAGAAGAAATTTCACAATACTCCTTCACTTTCCTGGTTTTCTCTAAATTGGTTTGTCATTCTCCCTAAACACAAAGCAGAGAATACTTGTTTAAAGTGTCAGAAGAGCTGAGGAATGAAGAACTAATAGTAATGCATGGCTCTCTACAGGCTGTGGTTAGAGCTCTCTAGGAATGCCCTTCTTATATCAAACTCCTGAAGGAGGAAAAATTGGGATATCAGAAAAGAGTATCTTGTTCCTGAGATGTCACAGAATTCATTCTATGCTAGCAAGCTTATTGATTGCAAGATAAATAAAAATAGCTAATAGCTATAATTTATATAGTCCTTTAAAATTTACAAAGTACTTTATGAATATTATATAATTTGATCCTCACCACTTCACACCCTGGAGGTAGATGCTGTTGTTATTCTATTTTACAAATGATAAAACTAAGGCAGATAGGTTAAGTAATATGCTCCTTTATCATATACCCAATAAGTGTCCAAGGCTGCATCTGAATCCAGGCTTTCCTGACTTCAGATTGATCATCATTCTATCCATTGCACCAGCTAGTTGATTCTTCACAGATCTGGACTTGAGAGACCCCCCCCCCAATCCAATGCTCTCAGAGAGGTTAAGTGAGATTCCTAAGATAATAAGGTAAGTAGCAGAGAGAAAACTTAAACTCAGTTTCTGTGATTTCCAATTCAACCCTATTAATCTATGGAAAAGTCTACATAAGGCATTGTACCACTGTGAAAATATTTCACAGTTACCTGTAGTTACCATTGAAATCTGCTATAAACCTTAGATAGTGATGGAAACAATTGGATTCTAGCAAAAAAAATTCTGCCATTTAATGTTCCATTTGCTTTCCCTTCCACCCCCACTCCACTTGCTCTCCTTGGCTGTTGCAGCATATCCTTTTCTGACATTAGAAAAAGTTCACAATAAGTCTACAAACAAGAGCTGGTAATTGGACTATTACAGGCTTCCAAGGATAATCTGGGTAATTCTCAGCATTGTCCCTGAATGTCTCTGCAGTCCACAAGGAAGCTTGAAGTAAGGCCAGCTTTTAGTCTGATTTTTTAGGTTTCTATTTTAAAAGCGTCCAACCACCACTACAATTGGCCCTAATTGGTTCCCTTGTTGGCAGTCTCAGGAGAAAGGACAAGGGCTGAATGAGCAGGGGAGACTAAACTCCTCATTAATAGCAATGGTCTGATGGGTCAGGGCTGAAGTACACAGGGGAATCGACTAAACTGCAGGGACTTCTTCACAGCTGCACCTGTCCAATGGGTAAACGAGATGCCAGCCTCAGGACTTTTAATTTAGCATTTCTCAACAGGAAAAACTGAATTGATTAAATGAGCAACCGAGTGGCACTGAAAATGAAGGAAGGTTCTGTCTGCTTTTGGAGAACCAAGGGACATAGATGGTCACTGGATTTAGTTTTGCAAAATGTTAGGGGTTGCCTTTGATCTTGAAAATAAAGTGAGGTCTTGAGCTCTCATTACTTCAGAGCCTGGATTGGGGTGAAACTTCGTGTTTTCTTCCTTTAAATAATGAAAATGCTGTCCACTAATGAGGAAAGAAAGACCCTATTTGGAATAGAATTGGAGAATTTATAGGAAAATGGTGAGATCTGTATTCCTATGGACTTGTCAAATAAAAAAGTAAAACTTTTCTGAGCCTCTCCTCAGATTGCTTTTGATCAGCAATGGCATAGGGATCTGAGAATGGATCACTCTCTTGGCCTGCTGGAAATCATTAGGATGTACATACTGCTGTGCTCTGTAAGGATGTGGTGTGGCACACTGGATTTATGGGCCAGAATAAATGTAGAAAGTCAGAATTTTAAGATAGTATAAGATCATAAAGGACTGGAAAGATTGTTAAAGTCTTTTGGTACAACTCTCACATTTTACATATGAAAACAATAAGAATTAAAGAGTGAGACTGACTTATTTATGAACACACACAGAGTCAATAAGTGTCAGAGGATGAATTTAAACCCTGATCTTCCAGCTTCTAAACATCACTCTACACACTATCATACACTTCCCATGATTCCTTTTTTTTCTATCAAATAAGGAGACTAAGGGTGTCTCTAAACTAGTGACAATAAGAACTTAAAAAAAAAAGAATTGGTTAGATCATTATTGGGTCTTAAATACTTTTAATGATTCTATTTATATCTTTTGATTTTCTATCATATTCATTTACTAATTTGCTCTTCTTCCCTTTACCTAGTGTCTTCCCTTGTAATAAAAACAATAACAGAGCAGTAAAACGATTATATATAACAACAGTATCTGATAATATTTTCAATATTCCAAATCTATTGTACAGTGGAAAGAATATCAGTCTGTAGGAAGAAAATCTGGGTTCAAATCCTGCCTCTGATGCTAATTAGTTGCCTAACACAGGTCATCACTTAAGCTTTCTGAGATTCATTTCCTCATTTTTAAAACAAGAGAATCAGTCTATATGGTCTTTGAGATACTTTCTGGCTTTAGATGAAGGATTCTATTATCTAGCTCTATAAGGAAAGGAAGTAATTTCATTTCCTTATATCTTTTATGAACCATTTTGACCATTACATTTTCACAGCATTTAGTTTCAATTTTTACTTCTTTTCATCAATATTCTTCTAGTCATTTGTGCTTATTATTTTCCTTCTCTGCATACTTTATTGTGAATCAGTTTATGTAGTTTTCCCATGATTCTTTGAATTTATTTATATTGTCATCTCTTTCAGCATAGTGACAGTATATTAACATCCATATAATTCAATCAGCTTAGTTGTTTTCATTCAATGGGCACCTACTTTGTTTCTCACCTTTTTTTTTTTTTTTTTTTTTTTTTGTAATTTATTCAACTCTTTGTGACCCCATTTGGAGTTTTCTTTGCAAAGACCCTGAAGTGGTTTGCCATTTTTTTTTTTTTTTCTCTACCTCATTTTATAGATGAGTAATTCAGGCCAATAGGGTTAAGTGAATTTCCCAGAGTCACAGAGCTAGGAAGTATTTGAGGCCAGATTTGAATTCAGAAAGATGATTCTTCTTGGTCAGCTAGGTGGCAGAGTGGATAAAGCACCACCCATGAAGTCATGAGGACCTGAGTTCAAATGTGACCTAACACACTTAATCCTGGGCAAGTCACTTAAACCCCAATTGCCTCAGGAAAAAAAAAAAAAATAGGCTTCTTGACAGGTCCAGCAGTCTCTATACTTTGGTGTTGTCTGCCTCTACTAGTTTTTTTGTTTGTTTGTTTGTTTGTTTGTTTATTTGTTGTTTTTTGTTTTTGTTGTTGTTGTTGTTTTTAAACAACTATGAATATAAAGCTTATACTTGAAAAACACAGTAAAATGCTGAACTTCTTTCATAGAAATATATTTTGGAATGGAATTGAAGCAAGAGTAATTATCTATATGTAGGCTGCAAATATTAAGTACAAAGTAACTCCACTGGGCAAAAATGTTACCTAAAATGTTGTTTTATATATATATATAAAGAAGAACTAGTCTTTTGCTATTTCAATTAAGACAGAGAAAATTTTAAAATAGGTCTTCTCAGAAATCTGTCTATATGTATGTTCTTCCTTCTTTGAATAAATTCTTAGACAAATGATAGTTCAGCAGAAGAGAAACATTTAACAAGTACCATTGTTAAATGAACTTTATTGACAAATCACAGTTTAACTATTCCTCTAATTTTCCATCTAATACCTTTCATACTGTCTTGCATGAAAAGGAGTGGTCTACATGACCACAAATTGATCTAGTTACTATCTTTTTTGAGATGAATTGAAACTTCTAAAGTGAGAAGTGCAGGTTTTTGCCTAAGATTTTTTGTAGTCCCTCATTATTCTTCTCTAACTTCCCTAAGTAAAAACAAACAAACAATAAAGGCTGTATTTTTGTTTTGTTTGTAAGTAATTATATTTGCTCCTTCTAGGTCATAAGATATATAGGATGACTTATTCAGCACAAGAATGAACCTCAGAAGTCCAGTAATCTGGAGGGTTTTTTTGTTTAACCCAATTGGGGTTAAGTGACTTGCCCAGGATCACACAGCTAGGAAGTATTATGTCTCTGAGGTCACAATTGAACTCAGGTCCTCTTGATTTCAGGGCTGGTGTTCTATCCAGCTGCCCCCAATAATCTGGTTTTAAAGAACTACAGCATCAGTAGGTTAAATAAGACCCAAGATCACACAGCTACTAAGTATCGGAAGTAGAATTTGCAGTCAAAGTTTCCTGACTACAAATTCAGTGATCTACCTATTTTACCATTTTTACTTCTCCATCCTAAGATCTGATGGCTGATTGATATAACACTTTAATGAGTAACTTTCAATTAATGTAAAACCAATTAATCCACTGAAGAGTGGATTCCCCCCTCTTCAGTGACTAACAATTATATAAATTATCTTTTTTAAAAAAAGGTATTTGCTTTCCTTTTGTCTTCAGTACCCCAGGGACACAGTTTTCCCTAAATTATCTTCATCTCCAGAGAGAGTGGGATCAGATTAGGGAATATCTATATAATATTGGTTCTTCCAAGCCCATGTCCAAAGATAGCATTATTGCCAGTAACTTAGTTACTAAGGAACTAGATCTCAATGATCACTATGCACTTCTCAGGTCTCAAAACTGAACTAACTTAATATAAGCAGTGTACTCTACATAAGGTCATAAGGACTGGAATCACACTAGTTTCCTATCACATTAGCAGCATGGATTTGAATTCTTGTTGACTGATTGAGTCACATGTAGACATTCTATAACTGATTCTATTCTGCTAACCATGCAGTGAATGGGAGCCTCTTTAATTAGTTAATAGAGATGCAATCAGAACTATATCCAAATAGCACTAGTCTACCTCCTCTCTGCTATTATTTTGACTTCTTCTAATTGAGGAGCTTAGAAGCTATGGCCATATAAATTTCCTAGGATTAAATGAATGAGTCATCAAAAACTCCTAGAGTTCTTGCTAGAGATGATAGCCAGCAAGTCTAGCAATGAACCATGAGGATCAAGGAGTGACTGACTGCTCATTAGACCTTCAGGGCCCAATGAAGCAGCAGCTGAAGCAATGTCACAACTCATAGTTATTCCCCTTTTGGATGTCATTTTGATGGGTCTAGCGCTATGTAGAAACTCTTTAAGTCTGAGCTCATTCTTCCCCAGAGACAAAAGGTAGTATAAGGAAAAGTGTGCCCTCAAAGTGATGGGACGAAACATTTATAGTATAGCTATGAAGAAAATACCCTTTTGTAAAAGCTAATTGCTATCAATTGGTTAAAATTGATTGGTATGCTAGTCACTAGAGGAAAATAGAAGTATAATAAGATATTGGGAGGAATTAAGCCAATAGTGTGAGAGAAAGATACCACAATCCCCCAGAGGTAACCAGAAGCATAGGTGTAGGCCTCTTTGACCTGCGGTTTCACATGCAATTATATTTTTTATCATACTATGTTATGGAAATGCTTGCTTTAGTCCATAAATGAAAATTAAATTAAGTTAAAAGAAGAATGAGGCCAGAAAGTACTTATTGCAACAAAAATAATTCCATATTGATGATGTCAATTGTTTTGCTTAATTTTGTAGGGAAAAAATGATGAAAAGAGCAGGAGAAATACAGAGTCTGAAGGGGGAGAATGGAGAAATCTCTTGAGAAGGTATGGAAGGTTGCCAGAGAAAAACTTGAAAAAGGCCACAACTGTCTACAGAGTTGACCATGCATACTACAAAAGAGAGAGGAAAGGATAAAGTAAAATGTATTCAGGAGGCATTTATGTATCACCTTATTTTAATAACCAGAACTAGGATTCCAGCAGGCAGTGTGGCTTCTTGTGATTTGTGAATAGTTTTTTAAAGTTTCTTTTTATATTCATTTGCTTTTGGTTGATTTAATATAAATTCTAGCTTGATTTTTAAATCAAGCCAGTGGTTCCAAAATGTAAGAATAATGTAAAAGCAAGGTTACTTAAGAGTCCATGAACTTGTATTTTAAACATTTTGATAACAGTGTTCCAATATAATTGATTACCTTTGTAATCTTATGTGCTATATTTTATGCGTTTAAGACCATTATTCTGAGAAGGCTTCTTTAAACTTCATCAGACTGCCAAAGGAGTCCATGACCCAAAATGATTAAGCAACCTGCTCCGGAAAAATAAAAAAAAGAACCTATCTTAATAGAAAATAAAGGGTAGACTTGCCGGACAACTTGCTTTGAACAAGAAAAAAAAAAAAAAAAAAAAGAAATTGTGGGCATGAGTGAAGAGCTTTAATCTTTGTTTAAAATACAATTTATGAGGGAAACTGATGTGATATAAAACCTGGGCTTAGGAAAGACATGTCCTCCAACAGAGAAATCTGGGAAGGCTCCTCTGTGATGGGTGTGGTAGGGAGCTCCAGTGGGCAAAGAACATTATAACTCAAAGACTTCTATTCTGTGCCCTGTCTCTGTGTGGGGGTGACACAGTTCTTTTATTTTTTTTAAACCTGTGATAGCATCTTTTCAGATGGGAGATAGGATGAAATCACAGAAGAGTCTGTTCTTTGTGACTCCAAGGTTAATAAGAGGAAAGCTTAGTAATAACAGAGCTAGCAGAAGGGAAAATATTTTTTTAAAATCGGAGATAGAAAGGTTTGAAGTAGTCTATATGACATTTTTTTCACCAAGGAATCTGACTAATTATCCACACATTCAAAGATAGAAAAATTGGAAACTCGACAGTTGGAAAAGATATAACCTCATTAATGTTTTTGCATCAAGGTTCATTTCAGAGGATTACCAACATGGACAAATGAGTTAGTTATGTATGAGATGAAAGAGACCTTATACTGAGATTTTGGTAATAATGGCATTTAAAAGATAATAGTGATATTATACTAAATTCATTTGCCATATTGGTTTTAACAAATTCAGCCAGAATTATAAAAGTTCACCTGAGGCTTAGAGGACATTGCAGGCAGCATTGGAGTGTGAATGACAAAGGATCATCTAAAAAAAATTTCAAGAGAAAAAAAGGGAAAAAAAACATCTGGGGGCCAGCAGGAAATATGTTGGAAAGCACTTGCCCCCAGTACAGTAGTTGCTTGATGAAGCAAGATTTCTATCCTTTCCAAGTCAGTGTTTGATCGATATAGTACAAGTTTCTTAACATTTAAAAAAATTATTCATGCTTTTGGCAGTCTCACAAAGCCTATAGACCCCATAATGTTTTTAAATACATAAAATAAAATTTACAGGGTTACAGTGAAAATTAAAGATTTCTAAAACTCGAGTTATTTTTGCCCTAAAATCTAATCCCAGATCCCCTCTGTTCCCACGTTAAAATTCCCTGGTGCATAGGCTTGGAAATTGAGGTATGGAAAAGGATCTTATAGGCCTTTTGGTTCAAATGAAGAATAAGGAAATTAAGGCCCAAGGAGATTAAGTAATTTTCCAAGAATGCAGGAGTAGTTAGTATTGAAGGACTATATGTAATAGGCCCGTACCATGCTTAGTATTGAGGTTTCTTTCTTTTTATTTTTAAAATTTTATTTATTTTATTCTGAACTTTAGAAATAAAACAAGCATTTCCATTAACTTAGAACAACAGAAAAAAAGATTGTACTTGTAACTGCAAATCTATTATGTTTTACTTTCTAATTTTTTAAAATATATAATAAAGTTATCTAATTTTCTTTTTTTTTTTCTTCCCTCCCTCTTCTCCCCATGCTAGAGATGGCTACCATTAGACACAAATATAAATATGTACCTATACACAGATGGGTATATACACACATAAATGTAGATTTATACAGATATATGGGCAAATATAGATATATCTATACGTGCATTTATGTAAAACCATTCTATATATATATACTTCTATTTATCAGTTTTTACTCTGGGTGCAGATAATGTTTTTCTTTATACATTCTTTGCAATTAATTTGGGTATTTATAATAGACAAAATGACTTAGTCATACAAAGTAATTCTTAAATAATATTATTATTACTGTATGTAGCATTCTCTTGGTTCTTTTCATTTCACTCTGAATTATTTCATTTAAATCTATCCATGGTTTGCTAAGATCCTCAATTTCATCATTTTTTTATTGCATCATGATCATATACCTCAACTTTTTCAATCATTTCCCCATTGAAGTTTCAAAGACAAAAGTAGTTGTTGGCTTCAGGAAACATCACAACTTGTAAATCACAACATACATAAAATAGATTAAAAGTAGCTTGGAGGGAACCAGATGAGCCTCCTAAAGAAGGTAAGATTTGAACACATTTCTTTTGATTCTGGGGCCAAAGCTATTTCCAATGTAACAACAATAAAAGATAATATACTTTACAATATGCTTGGGAGCAATGTGCTAAACTGGGAAACAAAGAATAACAGCCTCAATAATCCTCCCTTTCGTCTACTTGGGAAATTTTAGAGTCAGATCAAACAAAGCTAGAGACAGATGATAGTTAAATTTTCATTATGAATTTTTATACCTTGGAAATTGGCAAAGGCTACAAATCAGGATTTGATTTATTGTTCTTGTTGATTTTCCAGACTTAAGAAAGTCTTATTAAGAAAAAATATTAATAATGCATATTAATCTTAAAAGTGTGTCAGTGGGTTCATTTAGCATTTTTTTTTCCTGGAGTACTTACTTATTAACTTGTCATGACTACCTCATCTGTCATGAAGCTTAGAACCTCTAATTCTAACTCATAATATAGGAGGCTCTCTATTCTTTATTCAACAATTCATACTATCCTCTGGAATGATTTCACCTCTCATGTCTACAACATTTGTTTCCTCCTTGATTCCTTAGTCCTCTTGCCTCCACTGGACATTCTCGAAATCTGAATTGCAACATTGCAGGGAATCTTATATTTCCTCACCAGTAGGAATTCCTTACCAGTAGCTTAGAGAAATACCAACAGGTATTCCCACACATTTTGAGATTCCCCACTGATCTGTTTCTGATTTTGGTTTCAACTTCACAAAAGTAGTGATGTATTAATATGAAAAGGTGTATGCCTCAACAGGAATCTGAACAAATAAAAATATTGCCAGGCAACCTGAAAACACCATGAATCTTGTAAATGAAATGTGACAGCTCAAAAATGGGTATTTCTCTTTCTCTGTTTTTCCCCCATCTCATTCTAAATCTTAGGAGTAAACTGCCATTCTCCAGATCTCTAGTTCACACATAGACAATAACATACATATCTGCCTAAGATAAAAAAAATCCAATATTACCATGATTCCCAAATCTCTCTGCTAGGTGTACCACAAAGATATGAAAGAAAAAAAAACACCTTAAATACATGAGAATATTTATGCCAACACTTTTTGTAGTAGCAAAGTAGTGAAAACAAGTAGATGGTTATCTAATGAAAAAAATGACTGAACAAGTATAAATGGAAAGGAATATTACAGCCTTATAAAAAATGATGAAGATGTAGAATTCAAAGAATGAGAAGGCTCATTTTAGGGTTTGTTATTATTATTCTGAACTTACGTACCAAAAAAAGTAACAAAAGAACACAAAAAGCATTATTTATGAAACTGTGAATATTAATTTTATTCTGCTTTTTTAAAAGAAGATATAAAATCCTACACATTATTATTTTTATTATAGATTTTTATTTACACGATATGTGCATGGGTAATTTTTCAACACTAACCTTTTGTTCCGATTTTTCCCCTCCTTCTCCCCACCCCCTCCCCCAGATGGCAGTTTGACCAATACATGTTAAATACTACATATTATTTTTTAAACTATTTTGCTTGTCTATGCTTCATGTGAAGACTTATGTGAATGAAAGCAGAGAAGTAAGCAAACAAATTGTCAGGTAACAATCTATATAAGTACTATAAATAGTGAGAATGGAAACAAAAAAGCCACTTGAATCTCAATATTTGTGATGACAAAGCCAATACTGAAAGAAGTAATAATTTTTTTCCCTTTTATTGGAGAAGAAGAAGACTATAGATGTTGAATGTTACATATGCTGGCAGATTTAATTGATATGTTGGTTACTTTTCCTACAAATTATTTGTCTGTTTCTCTCTTCTTTGTCTCTGTCTCTGTCTCTCTCTCTCTCTCTCTCTCTAATATTCTCTCACAGTGTCTCTGCCTCTCACTGAGTCTCTGTCTCTGTCTCTATTTCTCTTCTGTTTCTGTCTCTCACTGTCTGTGTGTCTGTCTGTTTCTCTTTGTCTCTTTGTATCCATCCCTCCCTCTTCTCTCCTTCCACCTCCATTTTTTAAAAATTGCAGTTACAAAGGATAATTTCTTTGATAGATGCAGAAGGAAGGATTATATAACATAAATGACATAAAAGCAGAAGATATAAATGAAACACATTGAAAAAACATATAAGTATTAGATTTAAACCCTTATTATAAATCTAGAATTCTGTCTATGACATGCTATTAAGGGACAGGTTATGGGAGGGTATGTTTGGCATCAAATTCAAGGCAGAAGCTTTAGTCTTGATCTAGTTTTATGAGTATGCTAATCATCCTTGGCATTCGTCAGTAATTTTTTTTATTGATTAAAGTCATTATCCATGACTTTACATAAACTTCTTGAGCCTATTTATATGTTCAGTATGCCATTTCTTTACAGTGATAAAGTCCATAAATTTAGCTTACTACTTACACTATAAAGTGATATTTACAGTAGAATTTAAACTTCTCAAAAACAAGCATTATTTTCACATTTCTATGGTCAGCCTCTATCACAGTGATATTTCACAAGTAATAAAAAACAACTATTTGCTAATATAGTTCAAAATTTAGCTTTAAAAAAATTCAAGGCAGGGGCACCTAGGTGGTGCAGTGGTTAGAGCACCAGCCTTGAATTCAGGAGGACCTGAATTCAAATCTGATCTCAGACACTTAACACTTCCTAGCTGTGTGACCCTGGGCAAGTCTCAGGGTCTCAGCCTCAGAAGAAAAAATAAAAATAAAAAAAAATGAAAAATTCAAGGCAGTCTGCTCTATTTTTAGTATTTTTGTTTAATGTGTCCAGAAAATTTAAAATATATTTATTGTTGTCTTTATTATAGCCCCACATTTTCCCCTAGTATTAATTACTTCACTCCTTCCAAATACCTAATTCATTAAAAATGAATTAATGAAAAATAAGATTAAAAAATCAGGATAAATTATAAATACATCATAAAAATCTAAAAATACATTCAATGCACCATACTTAAGGGCTTCTACATCTCTGAAAGTGTCTTTTGGGGAACAGGTAGTTGATGATTTATTTTCATTTTTCTGTCATTTTCTTGTTTAAATTTGCAACATTCACTTTTGATTCTTTAGTGGTTGCTCTTTCTATTTACATCATAATCATTGTGTTTATTTTGCTTTCTTGACTCTCCTTACTTTCATCTACTTCAGTTCCTGTAGTTCTTTCATGCTTTTCTGTATTCACCAAATGTAGTGTTCTATTTCTCTAAAATGCAATCATTTTCTTGGGGGCAGGTTTCTCAGGGAGCTTCTGGAGGCAGCCTTGGCTTTAGTTTCAGTTCAGTTTCATCACCCCAAAATGCAGCCAGGAGTTAAAGTCCTTTACTGTCTCTTTCCAAATCTTATCTTTATATCCTTTATTTTCTCCTTCAAGCCTTGTCTCTTTCACTTGGGGCTCAGCTAGCTTTCTTAGACCTCTCTCTTTGGTTCTCGAGAGCTCTTGTTCCAGTGTCTCCAGCCAGCACAACAGTGGAATTTGGAATGAATCAGACTCTGAATCTCCTAGAGTGTGGGAATCAGACTCCTCTTCCTAGAGAGTGGGCTTGTAGGTTTCCCAGAAGTCAATCCTAGTTGTGAATCTTCAAAAATCCTCTTTGGCCCTGAATCTCCCAAAGTCCTCTCCTCCGAAGTCCCCTGAAGTTCTCCCGGGAAGTCCTCTCCTTGACTGAATCCAGACTCTGACCCTCCCCACTGAATCCTGGCTCTTTATATCCTCCCAGAGAATGGGCTTGTGGATACTCCCTGGGCTTGTGGGAGCTCCTTAAAAGTATGCTCTCTTAAAGGTGTGAATCTCATGGAATTCAAGTAATTACATTACTGTACTAGAGAACTGCTAAGTACCATGCTAAATTAGATAATTACTGTCTCTATCCATTCCAGTGACTTAGCACCTTGTAAGAATCCTAACATCTCCCCCTTTCTTTTGATTTAGAACATAGGGTGGCCATGACCTCCCTGAATTCTCAAGGAGGTGAGATCCCCCCAAAAGAAGGTGATCATGCTTTCCCTGACTGCTCAAAAAAGAAGTGAAAACATCATAAAAAGTTGTGGTCACACCCTTCCTGACTTCTTAGGGATATGAAAACATCAAAGGAAATGGGAATGAAATCAGATTAGCGGGTTTCTGAAGGGGCTCACTTGAAACAGGTATACATAAATTCATCAATATAGGAGGTATTACATATAATTACATAAATTACATAAACACATAGTAACATAACATATGAGGAATTATTCATATCCATAAATCCTAGAAGTAGTCCAAAAGAATCCATTGTCCATTAGTTCATGTGCCAGGAATCTAATACTTTCTGCAAGTTTTGAATTCCTGTAATAGTCTCTTCAACAATTTTTCATCTCAAGGAATCCAATGATCTCTGCTGGTTTTCTGTTAGGTTCTTACTAAGTGCTAAGTGGGTACTTAACAATTCTCTAGTTCACACCTTTGGTTCCTGCCTTTAAGGGGAGTTTACCCCTTTGAACTTCTGGGGAGGAGTTTACATGTTTAACAGGAGCAAGTTCATTGGTTGAAGTATTTTTCTCACAAGCCCTTGAATTATCCCATGCCCATTTTCTGGGAGGATAAAAGAAGCAACATTGGGCTTGGAGAGTCGTCAAGCCTGGGATTGAGTTGAGGCAGCAGTCCCCAAGGACAACTTAGAGACGACCGGACCTTTACAAATCCGGACCTTTACATTTACATCTAAGTCCTTGGAATTCCCTGCAAGAATAACTTGACCAAGGACACTTGCCGCCTTCTCTAAGTCCTTGGAATTCCCCAGTATTTGTGGTGAAAAAGAAATCTGGAAAATGGAGGATGTTAACTGGAGGATCTAAGAAGAGTAAATGAACAGATGGAAACTATGGGAACTCTTCAACCTGGACTTCCATCTTCTACTCAGTTGCCAAGAAAATGGCCTCTTTGGGTTGTAGACATTAAGGATTGTTTCTATTCTATCCCTCTAGATAAGGAGGATATGAAAAGATTCGCTTTTTCAGTGCCTAGTGTTAATTTGATTGAGCCTTATAAAAGATATGAATGGACAGTTTTGCCACAGGGAATGAAAAACAGCCCTACTATGTGCCAAATGTATGTTGCTGCTGCTCTTGCTCCAGTAACAAAACCATTTCCAAAAGTAATGTTACATTATATGGATGATATTTTGGGATGTGCACCTGAGGAATAAATGTTAGACGCATGTCTACAAAAGACCATGGAAACACTAAAGTACTACAAACTGCATATAGCTACAGGATAAATTCAAAGACATGCTCCTTTTCTTCTTAAAACAGAGAAGTTGGACACCTTAAATGATTTCCAAAAATTAATAGGAGATATCCAATGAATGCATCCAGTGTTAGGCTTAATTACCAATCAACTGCAACCTCTATATGACATTTTAAGGGGAGACAGTGCTTTAAATTCACCACGCTAGCTTACAAAAGAAGCACAAGAGGCTTTGAGAGAAGTTGAACTGGCTTTATCCAATGTGGTTGAGTCACTCAAAAACCCTTGGAAATATCAGTTTTTGCTACAAAAGAGGCACCCACAGCAGTCCTTCATCAAGGAGACAGTGTGATTGAGTGGGTGAACCTCCCAGCACAACCAGAACAAAGCCTTACTCCTTCCCAGAAGTTCAAAGGGGTAAACTCCCCTTAAAGGCCAGAACCAAAGATGTGAACTAGAGAATTGTTAAGTACTGACTTAGCACTTAGTAAGAACCTAACAGTTTTCAAGTCCTTTAACAGTTTTATCTGGTGTTAGGGAATCCAATGATTCCTGCTGGTTTTAAAGTTCTTTAACAGTCTCCTGTTAAATACATCAACCATGCTCTTTCAATGTCAGATGCTTCTTAGATCTTCTTTGTTTTGAAGTTTTTTTCCTTTCCTGTCTCTCTCTGATGGACAAGGCGAATACCACTCATTGTCACCCATCTGATTCCTTTTTCATCTGAAGAAATCCAAGCAAATCTTCTCCCTCAAGCAATTAACCTATCTGGTCCCTTCCATTCACCACTTTCTGGATCTCTCCACATCACCTGGTGATTATCTAACGAGAGTGGAGTTGCTCGACTGGGCACTGCCCTTCTGGTGGGTTATAGAACCTGTCTGCTGGAGCCAATGCATCTTTGTTAAAAATTAAAAAAAATAATAATGGTATAGAGAAGTAAATTTAGAAGTTTTCTAGGGTTACCCATGGCTCCCTCTTTATTTTGTTTTTGGAGGAGTGTCTTAATGTCTCTGTTTCTTCTCTCTACTATTGCCTGACCTTGAGGATTAAAAGGTATGCCAGTGGTGTGTAAAATCTTATACTGTGTTCATGAATCACATTTTGTTCAGCCTTTCTCTAATTGAAGCACATCTCTTTTGTTTCTGATTATTTGCTATCAAAAAATGTGGCCACAAATATTGTGATGTGGAGACTTTCTTTTTATTGATAGTACATGTGGGGTATTAGTCTAGCATTGGAATTTCTAGGTCATACTATGTGGACATTTTAATCTTGTGATTTGCATTTTACAAACTGATTTCCAAAATATTTTAAATGATTCACAGTTCTATCTATGAAAAATATATGAGTGTCTCTATTTTCCAATAATATTAATTATTCCTCTTTTTTTAAACTTTGCTAATTTTTAGGGCATGAACTGAATCCTCACAGTAGTTCTGATTTTTAAAACAGCTCATATTAGAAATTTATACTATTCTTTCATTTGACTGATAATAGTTTGAAATTCTAATAAGGATAAATTAGAAACAATGGAACTCAAGAACCTAATGTTCATGAAATAGAAAAACATAAATTATTAGAAAAGAACTACTTTTTTGATTAAAAACTGCTAGAGAAACTGGAAAGTTGTCTATTATAAATTAAGCTTAGACCAACAACTTAAGTTATGTTTGATAATATTTTCTAAATGGAGGTATACCCTTAAGTTTAATGACTATAATAAAAACATTTGAGAAAAAGATCATATGTCTTTCATGTTATGAAAGTAGATGAGCTATAATCTCACCTAAATATGAGATAGAGGCAATTACAAAAAAATAAAATAGAAAACACTGATTACATAAAATTTGAAAGCTTCTATATGAACAAAATTAGTGCACTTGAGATAAGATGGGAAGTAGAACAATGGGGAAAATGTAGCAAAGTTCTCTGATAAAAGTTTAGTAATATATCTATACTCCAATTTTATAAGAATATATGTACATGCACACAGTTTTATATGATATAAAGCTATTCCACCATAGATAAGTGGCTAAACAATATGAGTAAACTATTCTTTTAAAAAAGCCATTTATTTTTAACTTAATGATTTTCTGAACTTCTGACACATTCACTCATATTCTGCCTTTTCATGTGGAAGAATACTCATATCAATTACCTTGGTTATGCTTCTGGGAATTTCTCCAGGTATATCATATTTGCTTTAATGTTGATTGGAAGTGATCAATTGATTAAAATTATGCATAGTTTTACAGGTGCAAATGAATCATAGTTTAATATGAATATAACTCAGACCCTCAGCATTTTAAAGTTCCTGATACGTACAATGTAGGTGCTATTGTTTGTCCTCCATTCTCAGAGAGGACCATGAAATCAGCAAGTTGATGCCATGACTTAAGAGTGAATTGGATTTAAGTGAGGAAAGGATATTCAAAGTCACTAGCTTCACTTTCTCCTCTAGAGCTTTCTGGATCCAGGGGCAAGATATAGATCAGGAAGACTGCAAATAGTCCTGACTACAGTGGGAGATCTTGGCCTTTTTTGGTAAAGGCCTTTCATAGATTTCATCATGACAATGGTAAAGCCTATTGAGTGATTAAGGATAGGTAAGAAATGTGGCAAAGAATGGCTGCTTTTACCTAATCAAAAAATCAATATGGGAGGGGAAGACTTTTAGGGCTACTAGCTTAAACAGAAACAGTTGCTATTTACACTCAGTTTGAGCCATCAGGACCAAATAATCACCAAGTAAGTTATGGGTAAGATAGTGTAGTTGGTCAATCAATTGGAGCCAGAGTTTGAGTTTAAGACATAGTCCTAAAGCCAAAAAAAAAAAAAATTAGTCCATAAACCCCAAGTTATCATGAGAGATTTCTGTGATCAAATTGGCTTTCTTTTGGGCAGAAACCCGTAGGTAAGATAATGCCCTATGTGGAGGGAGGGTGAGGAGGAAAAGTTATATACAATGTAGTACACGGATAATAAAGCGGGAGGAAGAAAGAAATGCATGCACATGTTTCTTTCTTTGCCTTTCTTTTTCTCGTAATTCCAGTTCTTCCCCTTTTATTTTAAATGTGGGTTTAGGCCATCAGCAAATTAATGGCAGACACTGACCAAAACAGTGTATTTGCTAAACCCAAGGAACTTCCATCCCTGAACCTCCTTGACATCCCTATAGCATATGATATATCTATGATAATTTTTTTTCTTCAGAGGCACTTTACAGTGTATTTTCTTCCTTTCTCTAGTCCTCTGATTCCTTATGTATTATCTCATTCCTTTACAAATTTCTATGAATCTCTTATTGATCCGCTTTTGTCACTATATTCTCTCCCTCAAGTATCTCATTCTCTCTGTAACTTTACTGTTATTTCTAAAAGAATAACTCCCAAGTTATAATTCTTTCTGATTATTGGAAAGCTCCATTGTCTCATTATCTGAAACTTAAAATGCCAAAACTTTAGTTGACTATACTTATTAGTTATCCTGTGACTTCTATATTATGATCTGTCCTTCTGATCTTTAATTTACTTTGTTGTTAAAATGTGTTATTTTTGGTTATTTCTTCATCTCTCATGTTCAATTTGTTGCCAAGTTATACAAATTATATCCTTCTGATATTTCTCACTCTTCACTCTCCCTTCTCTGCACAACCTTACTAGATAGGCCCTTGATAACCTAGATTACTGGAACATTGCAATAATACTTTAAGGGATTTTCTCACTTCCACCTTTTTTCCTTTGTCAACTGATTCCTATGATTTTTGAAAGAATAATCTACTATATGCATAGACCTGGTTATGTAATCGTTCTGGAAAACAAACAAATGAACAAGCAAACAAACTTTTAAAAAGCTTCTACCTGCTTAGCAAATAAAATTCAGATCTTTTTGTTTGGTATCCAGACCCTCAACAATCTGGCATATACTATCTTTTATTATGTTCAGGTAGTTCCAGATAACAACAACAGCAACTACTACAGCATATAACCAAAAAAAAAAAAAAACAAAAAAACAAAATACTCCTACCCTTTCACTTCATCCATTTCTTAGATCTTTAAAATTTGTCTATGCTTACAATATTGTTATTGGTATGCAAAATTGTTGTAGTTTTGCTCACTTTTCTTTCTATCATTTCATTAAAATCTTCCCAGGTTTCTCTGAAATAATTGCTTTCAGAATTTGTCATTATTATATTATATGAATATTTCAACTTATCCCCAATTGATAGTCCCATATCATTTCCAGTTCTTGGTTACCATAGAAAGGCTTGCTATTAATATTTTTGTATGTATGAATCCTTTTCCTTATTTTTTGAATCTTTTGGAGAAATAGACCAAGAAGTAGCATTACTAAGGCAAATAATAGCATCATTTAATAAATTTTTGGATATGATTTATATTTTCTTTACAAAATGGCTCAACCTAATTCACAGTTATATCAGTCAAGAATTTTCATAATTTAAAATTTTTTGTCATTTTTAAACTTAAATTTGATGATAGGTAGGAGGGTGAACCTCAGATTACTTTAATTTGCATTTGTCCAATTCTTTTCGGTTTAAATCTTTTAAAAAATATTTCTGTTGGTAGCCTGAGATTTTTTGTTTGTTCATTTTAGGAATCTCATTTATATGCTTTAACCATTTATCAGTTGAGTAATGTATCCTATTATAAATTTGAATCTATACTTATGCATCTTGGAAATGAAAAAAAATGCTACAAATATTTTTCTCCATTATCTTAGTCCCTTTATAATTTTATCTAAATCAATTTTAAAATAAGACTTTCTAAGTTTCATATAATCAAAATTATCCATTTTATCTTCTGTAATTCAGTTTATTTGTTAAATATAAATGTTTTCCCTACTTATAGATCTGGCAGATTTTTGTGTATTTTCTCAACTAATTTGTTTATGGTGTCACTTTTTATGTCTAAGTTACAAATTTATTTAATGTTTATCTTGAGATATAATATTGAATATTTGTTTTTGCCTTTTTTTCTGATATCCTCCTTACTCTTTCTTTTCAATTTTAGGTTCAAGCTATATTCTTCATATAATTTATGACCTAGCCAAATTGCATCACTCTTAGTCCAATGAAAATTTCCACTAATTACATCATGGAAGATGACAGCTAGCAATTCTAGGGCATTTTTTCCTATATCCATAGCCTATTGAAATAAAGTTCTTAACAAGAGGGACAAAATGCTAAAGCTGTTCTAGTGGTAAAGCATGGCACAGATGATTAAAATTTCATAAAGGCTATTGAATATTCATACTGAACAAGAGCACCATATTTGAAGGAACTCAGGTTCAGAGACCAAGGGCAGAGGTCTTAATGTTAATCATAGCCTTTTTGGACATAACAAGTCAAAAAGATCTAAGTTATTGAAATACTATTTTCTATCAGATGTGAAGCCCTTAAATGATGGCTTATTATTAAGACAGAATATGAATGACCTTTGAGTTCTTTTTAAGTGGAAAAAAAAAAACAATAAGCATGGTTTACCTTATTACATATTAAAAGCCATTCCTGAAAAACTCTTAAATCTACAAGAATGTCATTTTAACATCTCATTTACTTAGCTACTTGAGAAGATGAATTGTTTTAAAATAGTAAATGTTCTAGATAAACGAAATATAGGAGCTTAAGTATCAGCTCTTTATCATGATTGCTTTAATGATTTAAGTGGAAATAGTATGTTTCACAACTTTTTTTTTTTTTTAAAGTATTTTGAGTGTAATTTAACCGCATAGTAATAATCTACTGGTATTGATGATAAAAATAGGAAGTCAGGCAATAGATGATGCTCTGCTAGAGCTTCAAATCTAGTTTCAGACACAGACCAACTATGAGAATTTGGGCAAGTCACTTTACCTCTTTTTACTTTAGCTTCATTTTCTGCAAAGTGAATATAATAATACTCCCTACCTTCCAGGGATATTGTAAGGATAAAACAAGAGAATGTTTGCAAAGTGCCCTGAAACTGAAAAATACAATGTTGCCTATTGAAATATTTTTTTAAATTTATTTCTCTATTTAGGGTGGAACTTTATGGTAATTTTAACTGGCATTTGCCTTATTTATGCTATTGAACAATATATAGTAGTCATTTATTAAATTGCTTCTGATTCTTGCTTATCTATTCTAGTCTCCCATATCTACTTTTCTTTTGAAACTAGTATCAAATTATTTTATTCATTTTGTCTCATAATACATTTGGAGGTTTAGACATTTTGTATCCAATTAGTTATTGTACTTGTTCACTACTTCCAGTTTTTGTTTAAGATTTTAGAAATTTTTTGCCCTCTTGATAACTTTATCATTTTATTTATTTATTTATAAAATAACTACATTAAATCTGAAAATTATTTTGGTTAGAAATATTATTATTATATTAGCACAGCCCAACCATGTACAATGGATAGCTATCAAATTATATTACTTCTTTATTTTGCTAAAGTAATACTTTTGAAAATTCTATTAATATGCTTAGTGAAGTACATAGCATTTAATATTTTGAATTAACCCACTTAGTTTATATATTTTGTAATCATGTATACTTTTTTACCTTTCTGTTATTTATTTCCACCTTGTTGTAATGTAGAAATTATGGAGAATCATGCCATTTAATTTTTATAACTTTTACTGTTCAAAAATAGCATAGTGCAGTAGCAAGAACATCTATCTTTAGAAAAGGCAAAGGAAGGGATTTATTTTGCTAACTATGCTTACAAAAGTTTTGTATTTGTAATTTTTTTCCTGGAGGAAAAAGGAATTATAAAGGAGAAAAATAAATGATTAACAATGATTCCATTTAAAAATAATGGAGTTGATGATATTTTATGTTGCTTTATTGATCACTTTTGTTCTAATTAAATACTTTGCTCTTTCAAAATTGAAAAAAAAAGGAACAATAATTCGGTCTTTCATTACATCTAAGGGTCTTTCTATTAATATTTAATTTTAGTGAATGAACTTAGTGATGTTTATTTTGGCACCTAATAGAGCTCTCCAGCCCAGTTTCTATTCTTTAACTGAATTCCAGGTATTTGTGTTTATAGATTGGTGAAACATATCTTTGTTATCACAAAGGAGCCAATTTGTACAGTGATGAGAATATTGTATTGTCTATGTACTCAACATTCACATTCATTCTCCCACAAGGTATCTGGATCATTTGAATTGAGCTTTATTTCTCTTATATCATCACCATAACAGAAGCCTAGTTAGTTACTATAGTTTGCAAAATGCCCAGCAACTGCTTGGAATGTATGGATGATAGCCATGCCTTTTTGTTCTTCTATCTAAAAGACTTTTACTCTCCCCAAAGACCAATAAAAATAAAACATCAAATTCTTTCCTCAGTATTACTTCTCCCTTTCCCACAACTCATTCCCTTACATGTTATTATTTTCTTTATATTCTACTACATCTAGTCATTTACAACTTTTCTTCAGATCAATCAGCTCTTCAAAATCTCTATACTTGTTTGGATTTTTCTTCCTAGAAAATCCTATGAGATAACACTAAAGTAGCAACATGATTTTCAAGTCAATTTAATACGAAGGTTGGGTTTTTTTGGTGGGGAGGGGAAGAAAGAGAAGGAATTGATGATAGGGTCTTGGTAAGCACTTGTGGTATTCAGCAACTGACAAGAAAAGCAATAAAAACCAATATATTTCATGAAAATCAAACTACCACATGTAATTAACCAAGTATAATTATTCACTTAGAGAAGGATTTTGATGGATGTCTTCCAGTAAATTATTTTTTACTCTTCCTAGATAATGGCACAGCTATAGAGTTGTCACATGCAGGTAAAATTCATTGCATTGAAATATTAGCAAAGTGCAATACCTCATTTTGGCATAGGACAAACCCATTGCATCTATATGTGTGTTAGAATCTATTTTTAATTATGTTGCAGGATTGTAAAATGGGAAATCACAGGGAAAACTATAAGTTTGTGAACACCTTGAAGGGAATAAGATATTGATAGTTAATAACCAGTATGACTTGATCATAAAAATTGTCTCACTAGATCACTTTAATGATCTTCTGTGTTTGTTTGAGCAATATAATGGATTCCATGAAAGGAACAGCCTATATTACAAATTAATATAGTTTTTTAGTTCTGTTCTATAGGATATTAAGTGAAAAGCCATGCTTATACCTATCTTATTATGTTGTCAAACATATTCAAAACTTTAAGAAAAAACAAAGTTGTTCCATCAGAAAAATGGTAAGTAAAAAAACAAAACAAAACCTGTTAAGTGGTATTTGAAACCGTATAGCAACAGTATCCACAGAGATCATAAACTAATTCAATTTTAATTAAGCATTCATTAGAGAAGAGAGATAATAAGTAATCTTAAATAAAGAAGAAAATAAGAATCCCTTAAACTAGTAATTCAGTCATCTAGGTAAACATCTACTAAATGAGAGTAATAAGGTTGGTAGTAACAATCTGCAGTGGTCCTCAAATTTTTTTTTAAATAGGGGCCAGTTCACTGTCCCTCAGACTGTTGGAGGGCCGGACTATAGTAAAAGCAAAAGTTCATACTCTGTCTCCGCCCCTCAGCCAATTTGCCATAACCCAGCAAGCCACACAAATGTCCTCAGTGGGCTGAATCTGGCCAGTGGGCCATAGATTGAGAACCGATGACTAGAGATTAACAATTAACATGGTTTTCACTCTTTACTAGTGGACATTGTTGAAATGGGGAGGGGAGGGCATGGGAGGAGAGGGAAGGAGAAAATAAAAAGACAAGTTGAAAAGTATAAGTAACTATAGGGAGAAGTTGGGATTTCCTTAAATAAGATCTGATTAAGACACACATTGTGCACTAGTGGATGAAGGAAATTAATCCAGCAGTAGGGAAAATCTAATGGAAATTGATTTTTATTGATTTTGTTGATACTCTTTCACTATTGCTTTTGTTTTTTTAAAACAAACAAAATTTTGAAAAACACAATATCCTATTCAGCTGTAAGACTCAGAGGCCCTGCCCCTTAGAAAATGAGAAAATATTACAATTTATTCTCTTTGAAAATAACCAAAGGATAAATAATCAAGAGATCATTAATAATAGCTGAAGTGAAGGTGAATGACAGTACCAATCTATTCCAATGCTTCTTTAAATCATGCACCTTATGGTAGTTCTCATTTGTTCATTTCTCAGTAATATTAGATTGGATTCATATTATTTTCCCCCCCAATGGTTATGGTTTTACCAGGGAAAACTAAGTATATCATCTCATATCTTTTTTAGTTATTTTGTAACTGTGGCCTGAACATATTTTATTATTATCTTAAACAGCACCAATTGCCTAACCCAATATATCCAGTTGGCCTATCATCAGAACAGATTAGATTATGCTTCATCCAACTTCCAACTGTCCACCTAGTCCATCTTGGCATTTTCCAAGCTACTGTTCATACATTCCAACAAACTACCATTCTATGTTTCATCCCATTCTCTAGAAACAGTCATCTATTAAATAGTGCCATTGGAATGCTTGTGGAAAGAACACACCATTTGACTGTTCTCTACATTTGTATATTTGTTGATTGGTTAACTAACTCCTTTGTGTGGCTGTTGGGTAGGAGAAAGACCTTATCAGAGAAATAATGTAGGGAAGAATAAGAAAAAAATATTTAACTGTCTTTTTTTAAGATAGATCAAAAAAGAAAAATAAATTTTTAGTCTTGACTGAAAAATAATTTCAAATGTTTAATCTTATATTTCTATTGGGTTTATATCCCAAAGAGATCTTAAAGAATGGAAAGGGACCCACATCTGCAAAAAATGTTTTTGGTAGCCCTCTTTGTAATGGTAAGAACCTGAAAACTGAGTGGATGCTCATTAGTTGGAGAATGGCTAAGTTATGGTATATGAATGTTATGGAATATTATTGTTCTGTAAGAAATGATCAGGAGGATGATTTCAGAGAGGCCTGGAAAGATTCAGATGAACTGATATTTAGTGAAATGAGTAGAACTAGGAGTTCATTATCCACTTAAGCAACAATACTATATGATGATTAAATCTAAAGAATGTGACTTATTTCAACAATGAGATGATGGATGCCAATTCCAATGATCTTGTGATGAAGAGAACCATCTACACCCAGACAGAGGAATGTGGCAACTGAATATGGATAACAATATAACATTCTTACTTTGTGGTTGTTGTTTGCTTGCACTTTGTTTTCTTAGGTATTTACTTTTTTTTATCTGATTTCTCTTGTGCAGTGAAAGAATTGCATAAATGTGTTTATTCATATTGGATTTAACATGTATTTTAACATGTTTAACATATATTGATTTCTTGCTATCTAGGGAAGGAGGTGGGGAGAAAGAGGAGAAAATCTGAAAACAAGGATATGCAAGGGTCCATGTTGTCAAATTATCCATGCATATGTTTTGAGAATAAAAAGCTTTATAACATAAATAAATTATGTCTTCCACATCACCTCCTGACTGTAAGCTATAGATCTTAGGATCTTGAACTTGGACAATTTAGTGCCACTGAGCTCTGGTCATTCCTGGTTCAATATGGGTGGTGCCATGTAATTGTTCAGTTATTTTTTAGTCATGTGTGATTCTTTGTGACCCTATTTGGGTTTTCTTAGCAAACATACTAGACTTGTTTGCCATTTCCTTCTCCAGCTCATTTTTCAGATGATGAACTAAGGTAAACAGGGCTAGGTGACTTACCCAGAATCACATGGCTCAGAACCATCTGAGGCCATATTTGAACTCAAGAAGAGGAGTCTTCCTCACTCCAAGTTCTACATTCTATTCATTGAGCTATCTAACTTCCTCTTCAACTCAGTGATATAAGTTTTATTCTTAAGCTTAATATATAGATGAGGAAACTGAGTCTGACAGATTGATTACCAATAATAATAATAATTATTAATAATAATATATTATATATTATAACAATATATTGTTATATAATATAATATGATATATTATATAATATATATTACCAATAATAATAATAATAGATGATTACCAATAGTCACATAACTAGTGACTGTTTAAGGAAGCCTATGAACAGAAGCCTTCCTGATTCAAAGTTTAAATCTATTTAATATATTATCCAGTTACCCATTTTTAATGTTCATTTTCAGAAATCAGTCAGTTGGATAACAAACATGCCTTTAAGAAATCTCTATTCTTTTGCTATTGCCATAGATTGATTTGCATGTCATTTTCTTTTCCACATTTTGTTAAATGGACCTCTGAATACTTGTCACCTAACTCTATAGCACTGTTAAGATTAAGGCCAGATCTATTAGTTCCTAATAGATTTTACACCTTTATGGACAGCCCCTAAGAGTTGTAGTATATGTGGAAGACATACTTTATGCATATTTAGAACACATTTTTTTATTAAAGCTTTTTATTTATAAGATATATGCATGGGTAATTTTTCAGCATTGACAATTGCAAAACCTTTTGTTCCAATTTTTCCCCTCCTTTCTCCCACTCCCTCCCTCAGATGGCAGGTAGACCAATACATGTTAAATATGTTATAGTATATGTTAAATAGAATACATGTATACATGTCCATACAGTTATTTTGCTGCACATGAAGAATTGAACTTTGAAATAGTGTACAATTAACCTGTGAAGGAAATGAAAAATGCAGGCAGACAAAAATAGAGGGATTGGGAATTCTACGTAGTGGTTCACACTCATTTTTCAGAGTTCTTTCACTGGTTCAATTCATTACTTTAGCACACATTTTTAATAGGCAATATGGAGAGACAATTTGTGAAACCTTAGGGTTTCATAGGATAGAGCTGGAAAAATCTAAGAAGCATGGGGTCATGAAAAGAACCCTGAAGTTAGAGTCAGAAGTTCAGCTTTATATTTTTATAATATATTGTCATTTATTTTGTAAATTATTTCTCAATGATGTTAAAATTATGAACATTAAATTTTTAAAAAAAACTTGTTCTAAATTCTTTCCCTCTCTTTCAAGCTTCTCTCACCCCTTGTGAAGGCAAGAAGTATAATGTTGACTATATATGAAAACATATTTTCATATTATCCATGTTGACATTAAATTTTTAAAAGAGCCCTGAATTTTGAGTCTCAGGATCTGAGTTAGAATGCCAGTTATGATTATAATAAAAATAATAATGAAAAGAAGGAAACAAGTATTTTTTAAACCCTTACTATATGACACACACTGAGGTATATGTTTCACAGATAATATTACATTTGAACAATCCTCAGAGTTAGGTGGTATCATTTCCCTTATTTTATAGATGAGAATATTGAGACTGAGAGAGTTAAGAGATTTGTCCAGGTTCACACAGATAATAAATGTCTGAGGTAGATTTTTGAACTCAATTCTTTGTGATTTCCAGGTGTAACATTCCATCTACTAATCCTACCTGTCAGTTACCTCCTGAATGACCTTGGAGTGGAAGACTTCTAAAATCCCTTCCATCTCTAGATGAGACACACACACACACACACACACACACACACACACACACACACACACACATCACATAGAGGAAGTGGTTTTATTTCCCACTCCACACACAACTTCAATCTACTCCATACTTTACATGTAGTCTGTGACTCAAGAAGATTCAATTCAATAAACGTGTATTGAAGATTTTCTATGTGATAGGCACTAGATAAAAAAGCAAAAATCGGTTTCTGAGCTTACTATGAAAGACAAGCTTGGACTAATTTAAAAATATAGTATCCTGGCATATCCCTCCTTACATCATTATCATCACTACCATAAACAAAAATATGCTACTTCCTTCATTTTCCCCCACAGCCCTCTTTCATAACTTACTGACACTTTTCCATTTAAGGTTTTTCTTTGGTGTTCACTTTAAAAAGTCATAAAAATTTAAGGGGAAATTGAAGATCAAGTAGGGATTCTCTCCCTAGGAATGGTCCTTGACTTGACTCCTTCTTAAAAACAATATGGGAAATGTTAACAAATCACCTAGGAATGAGAATCTGACTGGAAATGGGCCTGTACAAATTCCTGTGGACTTCTCTAGCAAGGAACTTTGCTAAGGAAAAATTCCTGCTAAGGAATTGCAGAGATTTTAGCAATTTTTAAAAAAAATATACTCCAACTGGTCCTTAATAAATTAAAATACAAAGTATAAGTCATCTGATAAAAAAGGGCTTGCTCTTTATGCTTCATGAAAATGCTAATGCCCAGGTTCAAATACTTGATTCTATTGTATAACTATTTATTTATATCTGTCTCTAGATTTCATTGTTCCTGCTTTTTTTTTTTTCATATCTGGGAGAGGGAGGGAAAGAAAACACTTCAGAAATGAAAGATTAGTATGGTATATCATAAAGATGAGCTTTGTAATCATTTTCCTTTAAGCAAAGAATTAAAAGATAATAAAAGCCCTAATTAAGGACCTCGTTAGCTTAACTAGATTTTCATATGCAAAGCACTGTCACCATAGAGCTGCAATAGAATAAAAATACTGTCTGGCCATAGCAGGCTCCAACAGGGCTACTTCTGCCACTTTTGAATTATTTCCTTTTCCTTCCCTGCCCTTTCTTTGAGAACTAGAGTATTAGAGGTTGTTGTATCCATGTCTCTTGTTCCCCTTTCTCACCCTCCAGGTTATTCTCTCATCTGGGAGAGTTCCCTCCATTTTTCAAATATTTACTGTACTTTTGTT
The DNA here is from genome assembly GCF_048593235.1 of Sminthopsis crassicaudata. Taxonomy (NCBI): domain Eukaryota; kingdom Metazoa; phylum Chordata; class Mammalia; order Dasyuromorphia; family Dasyuridae; genus Sminthopsis; species Sminthopsis crassicaudata. The sequence goes on from NC_133619.1 coordinate 324,391,481, forward strand.
TTTCTTTTACTTAAATTGAAAAATATATGTATTGATTGATACATTCATTTATCTATCAGCTTCTTAATATCTCCATTTGCAAAGCATTTAGAGCTAGGAAAACTTAGATATAATTTATGTTATGTATTCTTGTGCTTTTTTGTGTTTCATAGACCCAGTGGATGTCAGATGAAGTATATGGATTCCTTTTTATTCAGAATAATGTTTTTAAATGGATATATTTTATGATATATAGAATAGCAAAAGAAACTAATTAGATTGGAATGAGTATCATAACATCAAAAAATATAAACCTTAGATTAAAACCTCCTGATTTAATTTTTGCCTTTCATTTTCCTGATGAGTATGAGAAAAATGAAATGACAATTTCATCATTAACCTTCCACCTCTTTTGTGTGTGTGTATGAGGGGAAGATAGGTTGAGAGGACAATAACTTTGATTTTATGCTCATAGCATGAAGCATATGTAACAAGCAACTTGTTCTACTAAGGTAGACCAAGGAAGCTGCTCAACTATGTATAGAAATAGAGGGAGACCTTGAAGAGGTGGAGAGGCATTTTCAGGGAAACACAGCTGGTATCCTTAGGATTTGACAGGAACTCCAGTCTTCTTTTCTCTTAGGCCAGCTCTCTAAACATTAGGCCATTATAGATATAAATATCTTATTTTTCTTTATTTCTTTCCCCTGTAACTTCCTCTGTGATGGCAAATGGTTCCCATTGTCTTGGGAATTTCATGACCTAGAAAATTATTGTCATTTCATACTTTCTTGATATCCTAGGTGAGATTATATAGCAAGGTTACTTTTTCCTTTCCTTTCCTTATTACAAGAGCATAGAAAAAATATCGAATTATACAAGCCATTCCTAAAGATTTTTAAACTTGCAAAGCACTTTTCTCAGTTATCTCATTTGATGTTGACAACAACCCTGTAAAGTTAGCATTGTCTGGACTGAATATTATTCCCATTTGACAGATGAAGAAACAGGCTTACTGAGATTAAGGGAGTTATCCATGCTAATTGGATCATAGACCTTCAGCCTCAAAGTCTAGCCAAAGCCCCTCATTTTATAGATAAGGAACCTTAAGTTCCAGAGAGAGTTAAATGATTTACCACATGATAAAAGTAGCAGCAATTGTGGGACTGAGAGAAATTCAGGAGATATAAAAGCAAAATAGACCAATAATGATTTTTAATAGTGTTTCTAAATTGTCCAGAGCCGAAGTGACTCTATTGTATTTCCCTACTGACACTGCAAAAGGTTGTATGTCTTTTCTCATCCAGTATTATAAATATTTTTATTTGAGTTTTAATCCAGATAGGCCACCACTCCAAAATCATTCAGTTTCACATTTACAGTGGAAATCATACATAAGTAATTTCAATGAGTAACCACAGATTTTAACTATATGTTCATATTCTGTTAAGAATTGTTTCTACTATTATGAACCAAATCTCAAGATCTTTGTTGTAATTATTGTTATTATAAAGAACAATGCTTTCCTCTTAACTAGGTACTTCTCTGCTTTTATTTATGATTTTTTTTTTTTTAATTTGAGTAGAGGCAATTAGAGTTAAGTGATTTGCCCAGAGCCATAAAGCTAATAAATGTCAAGTATCTCAGTTAACTTGAACTCAGATCCTCAGGACTACTTGAACTTAGATCCTCCTGACTCTTTGAGTTTCACTTTGCCACTTAGCCACTCCAACTAAGTATATCTCAAACATTAGTACTCTAAAGACACTTTGTACTAGTGAATGGAACTAAGAAAAAAGTAACTTTGAAAAGAAAGTGAAGTAACTAGTAAAATTATCTTGTTGAATAAAGGGCAGGAAATGCAACTCAGAAAAGAAGGGACAGATCCATTTTTGTTTGTTTAGCTAGTTTCATTCTTATTGCTATTAATCACAGTTGGGTGGCTGCAATGCTTTGGATGCTGTGTACCTAGCAGAATTAGACAGCACTATAGCCCACCAGGGGTATTGCATTGATCCAGGAAAGGCTTTGATAAAGACTTAAGTCTAAAAAAAGAAGTCTGAATGGTCAAGGGCAGGTAGTTTCAGCTGTTTGTAGAGCTCGGGATAAGAAAAAAATGAAGAGGTCAAGGAGGAGTTATAGCTGGGTCCTTACTAACACTATTTTGAACTGTGAAGCTAGAGGTGATAACTCCAGCAAGGAGAAAAGTAGCTGACTCAAAATTGAAAAAAATGAATAAGGTAGATATGGAAATCATGGAGAAATGATACATTTACATAGTAAGACAAGAAACAGTATTGGCTCATGTCTTGTATGTATAATGCAAAAGATAGGAAGTCAGAGATAATGCCAAAGGTAATCAGTGAGACATGAGCCAAAAATTTTAATAATCTCAGGGATAATTAGTTGTTCAACCATGGTGTATTTGAAAATACAGTCTGTTAGTTGGAGAAAAAAATAGTCCTGCAAATTCAACATGGATATTAATAATGTATTAAAGCCACAAGTCAAAAACTACTGAATGTATTGATTTACATAAAAATATGTTCTACTTCAAACTAAATTTTAGGTGCCTTGGCAAGCTCTGACTTTTGTGTTTTGAAATATCTAATTATGACTGGTCAATGGTGGGTTTCATTTCAGTATAATCTGTTTGGTTTGGTTTAATGCTGGAAAAAAGGAATAAATTGTTGGTGAATAATAATGAAAGAAATGGGAATTAAGTTGAATGGGATTGCAGAAACATAAATTTGGAAGTGCTTGGACTTAAGATATATTCCAGGGGTAGCAAAATAGATAATATCTGCCTTGAGATGTCACAGTAACTTTCATACAACTGGACCTCTGTTTATAAGGAGCATTTAGGGGGAATGCAAGACAATGTTTCAGTTTTGATCTTTTAGGTTCACATTTTGAAAACTGCTACCTCTGTGTCTACTCTAATAAGTACTCACATCCTCACATAGCCCCATTAGTGTATATGAATTTAATCATCATACCTGAACATTCAGTGATATTTTAAATTTTCCCTAATAACTGAGGTTTTTTTTCTTCTGTATGAATTTTAAAGAAAACTTGGCTTAAAATATTCATAAATATCAGTTCACATGGAGCTTAAAAAGTCAATTTTCTTAAGAGAAGGAAAGACAACTTTTTTACCCTATTTTTAAAAAAAAAATAAAGTCTTTGCTGAAAGATTGCTCTTTGGATGTAGAAAGGGCATGCAAATTTCTATCCCCAGATAACTCTTTTCTAAATTATGGCCAGATGAAAGCAGAGGGTTATAATAGAAATATGAATGTAACCACCCTGAACAGTCTAATATACATGAGTTTATATACATTAGTGTTCCCTTAGGCAATCAGAAATCCATTTTATTTTTTAACCCCAATTGCCCACTAAGGCTTCATGTCATTTCTCTATTGGCAAGAATTCTCTCCCTAGTAAAAACTGAGGAAAATATGAGAGATAAATCTGGGAAAATTGTCTCCTAGTGAATTTAGCTACAGACACTCTTAGAATTCTGGGAAAGCAACAACCAGAAGAATGCCAACAGAAGCCGACTGCCTAAGAAGTATGATGGTGGTGATGGTGGAAGGAGTGGTGGCAGATGGAAAGGAAAGCATTGGCTTACTGGAAATAATCAAATATAGTCCTACAGCTGGGAAATCAGCAAGAGGTGAGGATCAGGCTTTCATCCTTGTTAAATCTGTAATTAAGGCCTCATTCTGCTTCATTTAAAACCTGCTGTGTCTGTGGGTGATACCCTCTCAGTACTGGGGTAAGGGAACTCTCTCAAAATTGGCAGTGAGCAATGGGCCAATCAAGGGAGAGAGAGACACAGAAAAGGCACAGGTTTTGGGGAAGGGGCCAATCTGATGGAGGATCCCAAATAATAATGAAGTGATCCTGACCAAATCTGACATGCCCACACCAATCTGGGGCCTTGACTTGGTGACACTGGCTAAGTAGTGATGAACATCTGCTTGCCAAAGCTAATTTTGACAGTCTGCTAAAATCAGAAATCATTTATTGAGTTTATAAAGATGAATCCATCATAATAATTGCTCCTACCACAGCTCACATCAAACAAACAAGCAAACAAAAATATGCTAAATCATGTATCTGTGAAGCTTTTTAAATACCAATCTAAGGCATGGTTTTGATGTTAGTTCAGTTAGAGAGATTCCTAAGTCTATGAATGCTAGTGAAAAACTATATTTCCTTACAGCTCTGCCCAAATTCCCTTCTGCAAACATAAAGTGTATTGTTGTTTGTTGTTATTGCTTCAGGGGGGGGCCGTTTCCTAGCCCTCATGAATTTTATGAAGAAGTATAAAACCAATGCATAAACTTAAATGATTTTTCAGAATCCAAATATAACTATTTTTAGCATTTTTTCTTAGTAACCCTATTAAAGTGAGCTAGAAAGACAATAAATGTTATTCCTATATTATAGATATTGAAACTGAGGCTAAGCATAGTTCAACCATAGGACAGATACTTAAAAAATTGGAATGAATTAGTTAAATTTCAACATAATAATGTTTCCCCTCAATTTTTAAACATTGGATTTAAAGTTTTGAGTTCCACATTCTATCCCTGTCTTCCTTTCTCCCCTCCCCCACTGTTCTCCCTAGGATGAAAGTAATCAGATATAAGTTATAAATGTACATTTATGTAAAGAATTTTGATATTATTCATTTTGTACATGAAATCTTGAATAAAGGAAAAGAATGGGAAAATAATGTGCTTTAGACTGCATTAAATCAATAGCAGTTCTTTCACTGGAAATGGATAGTATAGTTCATCATTATTTCTTTGTAACTGTCTTGGATTATTGTATTGCTGAGAATATCGAAATCATTCACAATTCACAATCATTCACATTCACAATCCACAATCATTCACATTCACAATCATTCGCATGCTGTTTCTCTGTACAATGTTCTCCTGGTTTTGCTCGCCTCACTATGCATCAAGTGCAAGTCTTTACAAGTCTTTTTTCTGAAATCATCTGATTTTTTTCTTATAGCACAATAAGTTTCCATTATAATATATCCATATTCCATTGGCTTGACATTCCCAAATTGATGGGAATCCCTTTGTTGTCCAGTTATTAATCATCACAAAAAAGGACTGCTACAAATATTTTTATGCATATGTTTTCAGAGATCCTTCTAGGGACTTGGCCACAAGCACTGTCCTGGAATTGTAAAGAGTGTCCCTGCCTATCTCATGGCTGTCAGTTCTAGTATGATAAAGCAACAGAATCCTTCCTCAGTGCTGGTAAAGAGATTCTGTAAGCTGAGGCCTCTAGACGATCAGCTATCACCACTGCCCAGACCCACTCCTGGTATCCCAAAGCCCTCTCATGCTACTGACAAACGTTTCCTGTTGACCATCCAAGTCATCTTTTCTGAGCTGAGAGGTTTGGAAACCACCAGTCCTGCCACTGATGCAGAAGCCCCAAGGCCCATTCCTCCTTTGTTAGTGTGGAAGCTGGGGCAAGGGCTGTTACACTCCTACTCTAGGACCACGGACTTTTCTGGCTGACCTAAGTTGTCTTCGGCTAGAAAATTGCTTCACTCCATCTTTTCCTGTGTTCTGATGCTCTAAAATTTGTTTAGAGTCATTATTTAAAGGAATTTGGAGGAGTTTGGGGGAGAGCTGGGCAAGTCCCCCCCTTTTACTGTGCCATTTTGGTCCCGCTTTGCTATAAATATTTTTGAACAAATAGGTCGTTTCCCTCCCCCTCTTTTTGGATGACTGGGATATAAACCCTAGCACTGGTATTGCTGATCAAAAGGTATGCACAGTTTTATAGTCCTTTAGGCATAATTCCAAATTGCTCTCTAGAATGGTTGAATCAATTCAGAACTCTACCAACAATGCATTAGTGTCCCAGTTTTCCTGCATCTCCTACAATATCCAACTTTTTTTTTTGTCATATTAGACACCCTGAAAGGAAGTTGCTTTAATTTGCATTTCTCTGATCAATAATAATTTAGAGCATTTTTTTAAATTGTGACTATAGGTAGCTTTGATTTCTATGCCATAAAACTGCCTGTTCATATCCTTTCACCATTTATCATTTGGGAATGGCTAGTATTTTTATAAATTTGATTCAAGTCTCTAAGTATTTGAGAAATTAGGTCTTTATCAGAAATATCTGTTGCATTTTCTCCCTCCTTCACCCAGATTTCTGCATTCCTTATTATTTTGGTTGATGGTTACTATTTAAAAAATATATACATGCCTCTTAGATTGTCTAAGATGACAGGAAAAGATAATGATAAATGTTGGAGGGGATGTGGGAGAAATGGGACACTAATACATTGTTGGTGGAGTTGTGAAATGATCCAACCTGGAGAGCAGTCTGCCCAAAGGTCTCATAAACTATGCATATGCTTTGACCCAGCAGTGCCATTACTGGGTCTGTATCCTAAGGAAATCGTAAAGGAGAAAAAATGATCCACATGTGCAAAAATGTTTCTATCAGTTCTTTTTGTGGTGGCAAAGAATTGGAAAATGAGTGGCTGCCCATCAATTGGGGAATGGCTGAACAAGTTGTAATAAATGAAGATAGTAAAATGTTATTATACTTTATAAAATGATGAACAAGCTATAGAAAGGCCTGGAAAGATTTACCTGAACTGATGCTTACATGAACTAAATTAGAACAAGGAATACATTGTACAAAATAACAGCACGAATTTGTGATGATTAGCTATGAAAGGCTTGATTCAATGATCCAAAGCAATCCCAATAGACTTTGTACAGAAAATGCCACATGCGTTCATAAAAAGAACTAAGGAGACTAAATGTAAATCAACACCTGGTATGTTCATTTCTTTTTTCTGTTTTTTTTTTTAATCTCTCCCATGGTTTTTCCCTTTTGCTTTGATTTTTCTCTCCCAACATGATTCATAAGGCAATGTTTATTAAAATAAATTAAATTACTACAATATGTTTATGGTGTAATTTGAGGAATGCTGAAAGGCTTTCTTGCCTCCAAAATATCCTACACTGACTCTTCTAGGCCAGCAGAAATCCCTGAATGACTTACTACTTTAAATTAAGGTACTGGAAACCTCTATTTAAAAGATTAATGATAAAACCAATTGACATTTCTCAAAAAATAAAATATAGAAAAAATGCTCACATTAATAATATAAGGTGGGAGGAAAAATTTGTACAAGGTAAAGGAAACTAAAGTGTCACATACAGTTTTTGAAGGGCTCTGAGGTCATTGAGAAGTCTCCACACTGGTGACAATTTTCTTAATTGATCCTTTTCAATATATGTATAACCTCTAGGTCCTCAAATTCAGCTGCTTGTGGAGGTCTAAAGATTTTAGTGGACTACTTGAAAATATTAGAGCCCTTTCTCTTCCTAGTTAGAAGGACTTAATGAATCTGTACCATGTGGCATTTTGCCCTAGATGATGTCTATTTTCCTAGGGTGGTGATGAATAACACTGTCTCCTCAATTTGTGTCTTTCTTAGACAATAGCCAAGATGTCCAACTAAAGATTCTGTGAGCACGGTGGGCAAGGACACCTCTAATATTTCAGGTTAAAATTACTTTTAGAAAAAAAGGACCCAGTCATTTAGTCCCCTATATGTCTTCCGGCTATGGTAGGTACAACCACTGCCTGCCACAGCACAAGTCCATACCACAGCAGCAAAAGTCATGGAAGCATCTACTCCCAAGCTAATTATACTCTTTCCTCCCATTCTACTGCCTCTAAACCTGGAGTTCATTAACCCATGAGTGGTTTCTGGAGTGATTTCAAGGGAGTCTGTGAACTTGCATGGAAAAAAAAATCTTCATAATCATTGATCTTTGGTTTCCTTAGTAATCCTATGCATTTTATTTTACTTATTAAATACATTTTTTAGAAGGGTTTCATGGATTCCACCAAATGGCCAAGGTGATCCAAATCACAACAAAAATCTATGAACTACTTTAAACCACATACAAATCCTCAACTCATATACAAGTTTCAAAGTAAGATTCTTTTCATTACAATTTCAATAATGATTCCTCATGGGCTACATGGATAGAATTCTGGGCCTGAAGTCAGGAAGATAAGTCTTCCTGACTTAAAATCTAACTTCAGATACTAACCAGCTGTGTGACCCTGGGCAAGTCAGTTAACCCTGTTTGCCTCAGTTTCCTCATCTGCAAAATGAGCTGGAAAAGGAAATGGCAGTATCTTTACCCAAAAAAACCCAAATGGGGTCACAAAGAGTTGGACGCAACTGAAAAATGTCTGAACATGATGCCTTATATTTTAAAATTGCTTTATTGTTTCAAGGGATTTTCACATATGCTCTTATTTCACCTTTACAACAACAAAGGGAGAAAGACAGAAACTGTCATACTTTTATCAATATGGAAGTCTGGCCTCTGACCCACAATAGCTATATGACCCTAGGGAAGATATTTAGTTTCCTAGTGCCCAATTCTCTAAAGCATTGAGTGTTGCATTGAGAGGACTGTCCTACACATGTGAGATGAAATCAATAGTCCAAGATCTCTCAGCTCAAAAAAAAAAAAAAAAGAATAAAAAATTAAAAAAAAGTCTGCCCTAGATTTCGGGGAAATCTAGTCCAAGAATGGTTAAATGTTGTTTATAAAAAAATCACATATCTAATAAATGTCAGTGCTATTCTCTTGTTCATCTTGGATACTTGATCCAGGGTTTCCCCATCCCCTCTCTCTGTGTTATCAGGTTTCCCCTGAGGAATCGTCTTTTTAAAGAAGTTCTCCATAAATAATGGAATTGTCAATGTAAGCCTGAAAATATTATTGTGGAGGTGGTGGGGGAGGCAGGTTATTATGGCTGGGTTGGGTTCTTATAACTCTAACTCCATTTTTTCACAATCCCTTACAAAATAGAAGAGAAGATTTGAAAGCTATATTCTTGGAAGTGAGGATATAGAAAAAAGAAAACCTGAGACTAGATACACCCATTATATACTACGCAAGGGGAGGCCAAAGGAGAAGGATCCCAGCTCCACTTAGGGAAAGAGTGAAGTGATATCAATCAGATTGCTATTGTGTGAAGCGAGTGTTCTCTCCAGAGAAGCAGAGAAGCACATCTGTCCCACTCAGACATCAAAGACTGGGAGCAGCTGAGACCGCTTGTGTCAAATCCCTACTCAGCCTCTTATTCTACTTGTGCTCCTTTCCTGGTTCATTTACCATTCTGTGGGCTGTTTAGCAATAAGCCCTTCATCTGATTAACATTTCAAACCCATTGTTGATTTGTGCTGGCTTAAATGAACTAATCATAATTAGTACTTCAAAACCTGTCTGGCTATGTCTGTAAGAAGGGAGGGAGGGGGGGAAGAAGATAAAAGAAAACAACTTAGACTTTCATTAAACATGTCATTCAGAAGGAGGCGGTCAGAACGAATGGCTGAGCAATGGCAGAGATTTTGTGATTCTGACTTATGATAAGGTCAGAACTCACTTTTGGCCTACCTAGTTTTGGGATGCTCAAGAAGTATTCCATGCTGGTATATAATGGAATAGAGTGAGTTCATTAATATAGTGGAAGACTGTGACTGAAAACAAATCTACTTTTTAACATTTGAACCAGAATAGTTTGTATTTTTTAAAGTCCTGATAAAGTCAATTAATTTCCTGCAACAGTTTTCATCTATGAGTTATTCTAATAAAAAAGGAACACTGGTGGAAGCAAATGATTTGAACTGTTTCTTGAAGGTGGATTTGGCTTTCAAAGGTTTGTATAAGAGACAACATGAGTTATACTTAGCAAAGTTTTAGATGTTATGTTATAATGGACAGAGGATTATTCTACGAGTTAGGCAGACCTAAATTCTGGGCTTTCCTTTGAACATATTCTAGCTATGTGACAATGAACTGTAGATTATAAGTAAATTATAAATCAAGGAGAGTTTCTGAGCAAAGGAGTAGGGTAGACTTATGAAATTTTTCCCCCGTTAAAAAATAATAACTATTACATTGAATGGTAGAAGAGGTTTAGAGAAAGATCTCAATTGATTGGAACAGTGTGCTGAAGAGAACAAGATGAATTTTAATAGCTAATAATAATTTATACAGTACTTTAAGTTTTTCAAAGTGCATTATATATGTTAACTTATATGATTTTAACATTTAGGTAAATGTTATTATTATACTAATTTTAAAGATGAGGAAATTGGGTCAGAAAGAGATGAAGTGACTTTCTTCAGATCACACAGTGAAGGGCATTTAAGGAGAATAAAATTTTTGGTTTTTTAAACTTTAAGTTAAGAATTTCTATCAATTGCACCACCAAGCTGCCTATTTAAACAGAAATTAATGTAAAGTTCTATAATTGCATTAAAAATAAATCAATTATCCCAGAAGAGAATTGGGGAAGTTATGGTTAACTAAGAATTCAAATGAATGACATCATCAATGAGCAACACAACAAAACAAACAGCTGAGGGTTTTGTTGGACTATAAACTCAATGTCAATCAGTAATGTACCATGGAAACCAAAAGAGCTAATGAAATTTTAGGGTAAATTAATAAGATGATAGTCCAACTGGAGTCTGTCTTGGACATTTCTATGTTTACCATTTTAAGAAATACATTGACAAACTGGTGTTCACATAGGACAGTCAAAAAGGGGTGCTATCCTAAGATGCTTTCCTTAAACTGTTTGTTTAAAGGGACTATGATTACATGCATTGGAGAAAAGAAGACTTGGAGGAATAGCGAGTGTTGGCAATTTCCTTGAAGTACTTAAGAGGCTGTCATATCAGAATATTATTGTGTGAAAGATATTTTGTAAACTTTAAAGGTGCTATATCAATAAAAGTGAGTTATTATATTTGTGGATTGGGTTTCCTTTAGAGATAGTGAATTTCCAACAACTAGAGACTACTGCAGGGAATTCTCCTATAGAGATTTTTATACTTAAAATTCATAATATGGGTAGAACCTGGACCAGACTACTTCTGACAAGTTTTCCAATTCTTAAGATTTTTTTTTTATGATTTTGTGTTTACCAATGAATAGTGAATAGTAAAGAGATAGAAAAGAATCTAAATTCAAAGTACATGCACATACATTTATGTACATCTATCTACCTATATACATATATAAAATTATATATAATATACATACCTATATAAATTATATTATAATATACAATTCATCAATTAGGATTATGATCAATTATAATTAGGTGCATATTAATTGATAATTATTAGTTACAATATAATTTTATATTATAAATGTAGGTTATGGTACAATCATGTTCAACCCTTCATGACCCTTTGCACCATAATATTGTAATGCAATCTATGGAGTTTTCTTGACAAAGTCACTTGACAAAGCATTCCCTGTGGACTAAGGCAAATGGAGGTTAAGTGACTTGTCCAGCTAGTAAAGTATCTGGGCTTATATTTGAACTCACCTTTCTATTTATTGGCTCCAAGCCCAACAATCTATTCACTAAGGCATCTAGCTACTATATATATATATATATATATATATATATATATATATATATATATATATATATATATATATATAATTTACATTTTCCTATTTTCCTTTTCTGTTTTTATGCATGGTAGTATAATTTTAAAATTGTGATGAAATATTTAGGTACCTAGAATAGTTTTCCCAAGAACAATGGAGTGGTTCTTTCTGATTGACTCTTTGTTTCTCTGTCTCTTCAGATTTTCTTATCTTTCTTTCTTTGTCTTCCTGTCTTTGTCTGTCAGTAGAGGTTTCATATTTTTCTTTTCTTCCTGTGTGTTTATTGTTTTATTAAGAGAAAGAACATATTAGTGACAACTTTGCTAACTTTTACTGTGAATTTCTTTGCTTCAGTAGCCATTTCAAAGCAATATCCTATCCAGGGGTCTTCAAACTTTTTAAATAGGGGCCAGTTCACTGTCTCTCAGACTGTGGGAGGTCCGGACTATAGTAAAAATAAAAACTCACACTCTGTTTCTGCTCCTCAGCCCATTTGCCATAACCGGGTGGGCTGCATAAATGTCCTCAGCTGGGTGCATCTGGCCCATGGTGCTTTAGTTTGAGAACCCCTGTGACCTACTCTGTACAACTAGATTGGCTTGTGGATTTTGCTAATTCCTTGCCTCTACCTAGATAGGACCATTTGGTTTTGAAGAGGTAATTGATGATAGCATGATTTACATGTGTCTTCTGAGACAGATTCTAGAACAATGTGTCCGTTATTTCTTCAAGAGCTTATTGGGCCAAAGCCTTGTAGGCAGTCCTATCTCACATACTTCCTAAATGTGAGTCTCTATGCAAGTCAATTTACATTTTCAGTCTTAGTTTCCTCATCTGAAAAATGCCTTTAATACTACTTCCTTCACAAGGTTGTTGTGAGAATCGAAAGTGGCTTATATTTTTGAAGTCCAAGTCTCAGTGTCATTTTAAGCTTTGGTACCTTATGCATATAATATATGTATTACATGTCCATGTGTGTATATACACAGAATGTGTGTACTTGCACATATTCTCCATATGTATATGGGTACATTGGCATATACATATATAATATGCATGTGTCTATACATGCATGCTTGCATACATTGTCATGAGTTTTAAGCTTTGATGACTTAAAATGACACTGAAACTTTTGGGATAGCATACAATGGCACTAAAATTTTTGGGATATCCTGTATATATGAAGTATTTTTGTGAAATTTAAATTTTATATAAATGTAATATAAATATGCATATTTATATTATATATGTTATATAAACATATAAGTACATTTAATATAAATATAACATATAAAATTTATATAAATATTATCAATGATTGTTGTTGTTACTCCTGAATAAGACTACATTTTCTAGAAATACATTTTTTTGATATGTCTAGCTGTAAATGTTTCCTCCACAATTTTACTTGGATTACTTCTTGACACTTAGATAATTGTAGAATGTCAAAGATGGGGAGGTGGGAGGGACTTGAGAGTTTATCCAAGCCTCTGCCTGATCCTATAAGATTCCCTCACAGGTAAATTACTTTGAGTTAGTAACTGTTTTTTTTTTTTTTTATTATTTATTATAGATCTAGCACATAACAAAATGCTTAATTGGCAAGTAAGTCTATTGAATGGAATAGAATTGGTGTTCCCTGAGCTTAGCATTTATCTCCCACCAATGAGCATTTTCAAAGTAATACTTTTGGAACAGAGTTTTCATCCCCACTTCTTAGAGCTTAACTTCTTTTAAGGCTCACTTTAGGTGTTAACTTCCCTGTGAAATATTTCTTTATTCTGATAACTGTAAATGCACCCCTTTCCCACAAATTATTATGCGTTTAATTCTCTATGTACATGTTGTATTTAATATAACTTCTTTAATGCATAGGAACCATTTAATTTTTTTTATTGTTTTTGAATCACCAATAACTGATATAATATTTTAGGGAATTTTTGATAGTTTAAAAATTTCCATTGATGGAAACTCAGTACTCATGGAATTACATTATATTTTTTCATGGTTCCAATTAGGCTAGCTCAATATAAAAGAGAAATATGAATATTTGAATAATTTCTACCTAGTTATCTTGTCAGACAATTTTCAAGCATTTATTCAATGCTTACTAAATGCTAGTCCTGTGCTATATCCTGGGGATAAAATACAAACAAAAAGAAAATTATTTCTTGTCCACCACTAACTTTCCTCTTAATGGAGAAGACAACATATAAAAGGAAACTAAAAAAGAGGGCAATGGAGAAAAAAGATAGTAATGGGGGGTGAAGGGGAGCATGACAGAGAAATTCAAAGATAGTAGAAAGTGAAGATATCCCCTCTGGATCAGTGTAGAATAAGGCTAATCCCTTTTGCTGATGACAGTCTTTCAAATATTTGGAGAATATTTTCACATCTCATTTAAGTATCTTTTTTTTTCCTAGCTAATAATTACCAATCCTCTCATTGATCATCATAAGACATAATTTTGAATCTCCTCATCATCCTATTTTCCTTTCTTTAAATATGTCCCAATTTGTCATTGGTGCTTGTAATCTATGAGACACACAGAATTGTATATAATCTTCCAGGTATTGTCAGATAAGCATAGAATATAAGGGGAGTGATGGGCTCTATTATTCGGTATATTGAATGTCAATTAATGAAGCCCTAAATAAATGAAGCCCTGTCTCTTGCAGCTCTGGGATTGAATGAGGAGCAGAAATACTCCAAAGTAATTCATTATATAAAAGAGTTAGGTGGGCTGTGGAATTTGTGACAATCTCCAGAAACTTTCAGTATGATTGAGATGAAAAATAAATATCATGAAACAATAAAAATACTACCTTTAATCATAGAATTCATATAATTATAATTTATTCTTTTTCTTTTTTAGCCAATCAGGATTAAGTGAATTGCCCAGAGTCACAAACCTAGAAGTATTTGAAGCAGAATTTGAACTAAGAGCCTGCTGACTCCATGGCCAGTGTTTCATCTACTTCATCACTTACCTGCCCCAATAGCAAGAACTTCTTCAAGGACAGACGATTTCCACTTAATTTGCTTTTGAAGATACAAGCTATTCTATAATTGAGAGGTAGTATTTACTCAGCCTTACAGAAATTGAGTGACTTTCTCATTGTCACACAGATTAAGTGTCAGAGGCAATATTGAATGTAATCCTTTTTGAATTATAGTAGTATATATTTTCCGACAGTTGAATCCAAAGTCTTTTTTTTTTTACTTTGTTTTTTGTATCCCTAATAGAGTAGTTGACACATAAAAGGTGCTTCATTAATTCTTAATGAATCAAATTTCTATTTTGAAGGCCAGTGCTCTTTCTACTATCCTGTCTCTTGTGTTTATTAATATTATCATATAATAACTAATTATATTGCCGCCACATAAAACTTATAAACGAGAATGTGCGTTAAATTCTATAGGAATTCTGATGATTCCGAGATCAGTTTTGGGAATAAGTGGGTAGGGAAAATTTCATATAAGATAGAACCTCTAGTAAGTTTATAATAATAGAACTGGAGGGCACTTGGAGTCCAAACCTCTCCCTTTGTAGATGAAGAAATTTGGGCTTAATGGAGATCAGTGATTACCCAAGGTCATGGAGGTAGGGAATATTAGAGATAGTATTTGAACACAATTCTTCTTATTTTGGAGGCAGTGCTTCTTGTCACTATATTTTGGTTTTAAGCTTTTAAGATTTTTAGAGATAAGCTTAGGGAAACAAAGAAGGGGCCACTTCTGTCTCAGTGAGTAATTTGAGTAGGGCTATAAAGGTGGTGCATTCATGGAATGCTGATTTTGGCTTGCTTGGAAGAGGATGTGCTTGAAAGAGTAAGATGGGTAGTTATAATTTGGCAAGCTTATAGAGGATTTTTTAAATGAAAGAGTATAGTTTGTGAGTAGGGGACTAATATGAGAATCAGGATGTTTAAGAAAAATTATTATGGAAGGATGGAGTAAAAAGAAGGGGCCTGGTTGAAATTGCATTAAACTAATGCTTTGCTATGGGATAAAATCTGTATAGCAGAAGAAATGCAAAGGTCCCAGAAACAATAATTACATTTAAGAAACTAATATAGTACAAACTGCTTTATCACAATGACTTGCTGATTTGGATTTGTCCCAATTAAGCAGCTCTTTCATTGAAATTAAGTTTCTAAAAATGTTACGGGTACATTTTCTTCTGCTTAATTCATTCAGCTAAAGCTCGATTGTTTGTTATGTATCTTTTTATCCCTATGTTCACTTGCAACCAGTTATTTAAGATATCAAAACATCAAAATAAATGTAAAATACTACATTTTAAGTCACAGTACTTTATTCCAAGGAACTTGTTTGACTAAATGAATTCAAAGCACTCAATATGATTCTATCACTATAAGATGGGGCAGGGGGAGAGTATTATTAGACTTTGTACTAGCTCCCATTTATTTAATATTTCAGATTCACAAATCACTTGCTTCACAACAGTTCTGTGAGTTAGGAGGCAATTTATAACAATATGGTTCATATAGGTTATTTGGCCTATTTAAGAACATACAGTTAATTAACAGTGCAGTCAAGATTAAAGACTTCTAGGTAGCAGATGTGTGTGTATGTATATGTGTATGTATATGTATATATACAGATATAGATATATAGATATATATACACATATGCATGTGTGTGTATCTTTTGTTTGTGTATCATTTTTTAAAAATTATAATCTAGTTAAGAATATTTACTTTACAAGGACTTTGAAGTTTGGGAGAGGGTAAGGCAGTCACTATATCACATCCTATACTACGAACAGTAATCCTCCCTTTCCCACTACCTTTCCTTCTTTGGATTTAACTCAGAGTGACTTTTTTTAACCTCAGACTGGATCCAGCATTCCAAAACCTTGTGCTCTCAAATTTAAAGAAATAATAGAAACAACTGCATTTGCCAATTGAAAACAAAGAGAAAATGATGATTAAATTCTAGTACAATATATTTTCCATGAAACCAGGGGAGGTTAAACTATAAATTTCTAACAGTTACCATTTCTCAAAAGGGCCCCCGTAGAGCTTCATAGTGAAACAGAAAAGGGGCTAATCAATGCTTTTAGATTAAAATAATTGTGGTGGATCCCTGTCTCTAGAATCATTGTCTGATATCTTTCCTAGGACATCCCTTATTGTTAAAAATCCAAGTATACACACTGTCCTTCACATTCCAAGAAAACACTATTGACCCACTCTCAGGAGAACAGTTGTTTTCATTCATAAGGCAGATGGTTGAGGTCATGGGTTCTGTATGTGGCTACAATGTAGAGTAGAATTCACTGACATCTACAAGAAAGCAACCCTTGACCTTGAACCTCATTAGCCTCCTTAACAAGCCATGAAAACTATAGGAGTAGGGTTAGCACCCTTATCCCCAAGAATTAGGCCAGAAAACTTAGTAAAATTCCAGCTGTTTACAAGCCACATGTTAATCAGAAATGCACTATTCAATTTTGATGCTTTAAAATATTCTTTTGGCTATTTAAAAATATATCAGTTCTTCTAAGTTTCCTATTTCTTACTTTTCAGAATCAACTCCCCACATACTTTGCAATCCAATGAATCTGCTCTCTTTACTGTTTCTCCTTCTATCTCCTAACTTCACACAGCATTTTCACTAGCTCTCCCTCCTCATCTCTACTTCCAGGCTTCCCTAGTTTCATTCAAGGCCTGCGTGAAGTCCCACCTTCTACAATTAATCATTCTCAGTCCTCCTTAATCTTGATGCCTTCCATCTGAAATAACCACCATTTTAACTTGTTTACATTATATTTGTATGTAGTGGTTTGCATGTTGTTTCTCCCAAATACATTATGAGCTCCTTGAGAGCAAAGATTAGCTTTTAATATTTTTACATCTCTCCAGTGCTTAGCATAGCCTGACACATAGTAGGTATTCAAAAAGCTTATATAGGAGAGTGGTAACTGAATCCCAAAGAGTTTAAGTAGGAAAATAGACAAAGTAAAAGAAACATATTTTGATTAGGAATGAATAAAAAACAAGTGGATTGAAGAAGAAAACATATTTGTGCATTTAAAAAAAATTTAATTAAAACTTTGTATTTTCAAAATATATACGTGGATAATTTGCCTTATAAAAATTTTTAAATGTTTTCCTCCATTCCCCCATCTCCTCCCCTAGATGGTGAGCAATCCAATATATGTTAAACATTTGCAATTCTTCTATACAGATTTTCATAAATATCATGCTGCACAAGAAAAATCAGATCAAAAAGGAAAAAAAAATGAAAAAGAAAACAAAATTATGAATTAGTTTTATTAAATAAAGAGTCTAGAGTTTCACACCTAAGGAATAAATTTTTAGGCCTAAAGCTCCTAGGAATGTAAATGTAGAGCTTCAAAGATTATTAGAGGTGCTCTATTTTTGTTCCTTTTTGCTCATGCCTAACTCTTCATGGTCCCATTTGGGGTTGTTTTGGCAAAGATACTGAAATGTTTTGTCATTTCCTTTTTCAGCTCATTTTACAGATGAGGAAACTGAGGCAAACAGGGTTAATTGACTTTCCCAGAATCACACAGCTAGGAAATGTCTGAGGCAGGATTTGAACTGAGAAAGATAAGTCTACTCCTCTTGTGTTATAGATGAAAAAAGCAATATTTAGAGGAGTAATATGACTTTTCTAAGGTCACGCTGGAAAGAGGAGACAGATCTAAAATTCAAGTCAAGTCCTTTCATTTGAAATCCAGCACATTTTCTACCACATGGTATTACTAGTATTCATTGTATAAAATTCACATCATCAAAAAGCGGGCCAGAGATTTACAGCTCGTTTCCCTCTCCGGTAGTCTGAGAAGGAACTAGTCCAGAATACAGAGGGCATTGGCAGCCCCCTGGTTCCCCTTTTTCTCATGCATATGCCCTGCAGTTGCTTTTGCAGAAGCTGCTGCTGCCATCAAACAGCTGTTTGAAGGCCCCAAAGGTCTGGTGTCTAAATGAATTTCCTGAATATCATGAATATCCGTTTTATTCAGTGAGCTGGTCAGCAGAAATAAAAGCAAAGCAACATCAATTGCTGCCATCAAACAGTGAGCTGCCAGGAATTCAAGAACGCAGACACCAAAGCTGTGTGGAAAGCCTAGAGGGAGATTGCAGAGGCTTCCAAGGCTCTCCAGCCAATCGGATCAGGGTTTCCACTTTGGACCATGTGACCTATTTTAACTCAGATACTTTGCAGGCATTCTGCAGATGTGCCAGGTGTAGGAGAAAAGCTGTGTTCTGGTGAGGCTGGAGAGAGCACTTGGTACTACCTAGTCACCTGTCACCTACCTAGCTCCCCAAATCATCACTTATAACATGTAAATCACATAGGTGACAAGGGAAGGCGTGAATGCAGACTGCTTTTCTTACTTTAAAAGCATTATGTAAATGACATCATAGTATCCTTTCATTAACACTGTGCCTTTCTTTCTTTGAGGAACTCAGTACAGTCTCACCTCCTGCTTTAATCCTTTCCCACTGTGTGAAAATGTTCAGATAAAAAAAAAATGTAGTCAATGGCAAAAATATGTATGCTCTTCTACATATATACAGCCCCCTCATCCCCACCCCACTCTCAGAAAAGGACCAGATATGCTCAGCTGCTTAATGTTTGTGCTTGTAATGAATCAGTATCTAAACTTGGAGTGGCATTTCTGTAGCTCCTTGTTGATTTTAGGTTAGTTTAGCTGTTGGCCATTGAATTGAATTCTTAATTTAATTCATTTATTTTTGACACAGCCAGCCTACCACAGTGTGAAGGGAAGCAAATTCATAGTAAAGTGTAACATCAGGAGACTCTAACTCTAATATCTTCTTAATAACTAACACTGGTGTGGATGCAAGAGATATTTTATTTACATGTACTCTGAACCAGTACAAGATAGAAATGGTGCTTCTGAGCCCATTAAGACAGATGATTTACTGATAAGAAGCACAAGCAGGAAGGTACTCATAGTTCCTAGGTGCTGTTAGCAATATTTAGAAAGAGCAAAATATCACAGCTCTGAAATCTTTTCTTTTAGGAGGAGAGAAAGAGGGAGCAAGCAACTCTTGCCCATGTCTTCCACCAGAAATTCTATGAAATGAAAGGGCACGTGTCTCACCATCTAGAGAAAGTTCTACTCATGATAGATACATTACAAGATCATTTATCTAGAATGGGAACTGAGTTCAGTGGGCATCAAGTTCAGCCCTTTCATTTCACATATGAGTTAATTCAAAATATGCCTAAAATCACCTAAATGGCAGAGTAGATATAGTGCTAGAGTTCAAATCTGGCCTCTTATGTAATCTCGGGTGTGTCACTTAATCTTATTTGACTCAGTTTCTTCATCTGTAAAATAAGCTAGAGAAGAAAATGGCAAACCACTTCAGTATTTTTGCCCAAAAAAATGGAGTTACAAAGAGTTGAACATGAGTGAAATAACTAAATGACAACAACAAAAGTCACCTAGGTAATAATTGGCAATGATTTGGATTAGAACCCTGGTCCTTTGATTTTAGCTTCCATGGAAAATTTCAGCTTTCTTTCAAGGAAACCACACTGCTTCCTAACTCAGTGTTCCAGTTGACTGGATTAGTCCTAAAGATTGACAATCTTGTCAATCAAAACCAATTAGTTGGAGCCAGTGGATAAGGGTCTGAAATTGGACTTCCAGGAAATTGAACTCTTGAGTTCAAATCTGGCTCCTGATACCAATAATGGTGCAATCCTTGCCAAATCATTTAACCTCACTTTTCTCATCTATAAAATGAAGATAATGATAGTATGTACTTCCCAGGTTGTAATGACCATAAAATAATATTTGCAAAGTACTTTTCAAACCTTAAGTCACCATTGTCATTATCACAACTAAATAAATGCTCCTTTGGTTCTTATTGATTCCCTGATCATGGATGTCACATTTGTAGAAAGGCTGCTAGTCAGACACAGAAGCCTGTGCTTTTCAATGCCATCACTTCTTCCTTCCAGAGTGTATGTACCACACCACTTAGCAGAGGTAGAAGCATTTTATTTATCGAATTGGTAGAAATTGCACACTTAGTGACCGTAACACCCTAGTAATAATACATATCATCTGCCTACCAGTGGTGATGTTAGTGGATCCCCTTATTATGAAATCTTACTGCCTGTAACCTATAATTGTCATTCTATAAATTGTGCTGGCATCATTTCCCTTACTCAGCTCAACAAAGTTCCCACTTTTCCCCTTTCCCTTTCCAAATACCTTTTCCAAAACCAAATTCCCTTCTCCCTCCCCTCTCCCACCAATGCTGTCTGCATCAGATAGTGCTCCCTTAGAAGTCAGAAGATCTGAATTCAAAACCTGGCTTTGGTTATTTAATATCAACATAACCCTGGCCAAATTCTTTAAAATCTCTAAGCATCAATTCTTACATTTCCAAAATGAGATTGGGTTACATGTATTGTAAGCTCCAAATCCTCTGATTATATGAAGTGAATCTTTGGATTTCCAAAGCCTTCATAATTGGATCCTCATCCTTTCTAATCATTCTTATTACTCACTTACTATTCCCTAATTAATATGCCTGAGCCAAGTGGGATGTTCTGTGAATTATTCTTATTTTCATCTGGTTGTTCTCCATATCTGCTAGACAGCTCATTTTTAACTTCTCTCTTTATACAGCCCCCAAACACTCTTCAAGACCTATCTAAAGTCTCAGAGCTTGTTGACCCTCCATTTATCCAAATCAAAATAAAGGGTGAGGAGGCAGCTTTGGAACCAGGAAGATAATCATAAAAAAACCAACACCAGCCAACATTTACATATGTATGCCAGTCACTGGGCTAAACATTTTGTAATTATCTCCTTTGAACTTCACAACAATTCTTTGGATTAGGTGCTATTATTATCTCTGTTTTATAGATGAGAAGACTAAGACTTGTCCAGGTTCATACAGCCATTAAGTATCTGAAGCAGGATTTGAACTTGGATTATACAAACCCTGGGATTAGTCTTCTAACTACTGAACAACAAAGATGCTTAGTTTTAAGGTTTGCCTCTGAAAATCTAGGGAACTAGCTTTCCATCTCAATGCTTTAAGCAACTCTATAAATTTCATAGACTATGACCACCAGATTTAGTAGAGAGAGTTTTCCCTCTACAGTATTCCCCAAGACAGAGAAATAAACCATCCAGTCAATATCTTTGTCTGCATAGCACTTAAAAAGAACAGAATTTAGCACTTAAATACCTTTCATTATCAACCACTTCTTTTATTCCATTTGTTTTACAATAGTAATATTGTTTCCTTAAATAGATAGCATTTTTTTAAGGTAAGGACCAAGGCTTTGGCTTCTGGTCTTATATGTATGCATGCATGCACATGTACATAGATGTACACACATCTATATATGTGTACACACATGCACGTGTGTATGCATGCACACATACACACAAATGTGCAGTGTATGCACTATGCAGTCGTATGCATGTATGTATATTCTTAAGTATGCACATGTGTGAATGCATGTGTGTGCACATGTGTATATACTGTTCATCTGCGTGGGTATATGCACATATATACTCATAGGTGTGCATGGGTGCCTTCACACGAACATGTGCATAAACAATGTGCATATGTATATGTGTGTATGCATGTAGTGGGTGTGCATACATGCAGATGTGCATGTTTGTGTGTACCTGAATTGCCTTCCTTTCCTTTGGAGTTGTAGAGAAACCAACACAATGCTGAGAACATGAAAGAAAAAGGGATTTGTAAAGCTTTACATTTGTATCAAATGTAGTTATTTCTCAGAGATTGGAGCTCTGGTTTCATTAGTACAAGGAACTCCAGAAAGAGAATACTCCAGAGGAAGTTGGTATTTCTTTTGCGACTTACAGCTTAAGCTCTGCATTTTGTGTGCCACACTCTGAAGGATGGAACCAAATTAAAATGTGTTTTAACAATACTTTACAAAATAAATAATAATACAACAAAACATAGATAACATGCATTTTATAATGAAATCAATATGGGACGAGAAAAGATCCATATTTACAACAGGGAACTTCTTTTTCTATTTGAGTTGATATCACAGCCTTAGACCAGGAAGAGCTTCTTAAACTTTTTCTGTTTCTGATCCCTTTTCTCCCAAGAAATTTCTTAGGGGTACATAAAAAAGATATACAAATCAAACTTTTTCTGATACCAAATCATAATTTCATGACTTCTACATTTAGTCATTTAGTTGTGAGTCCCTATATGGGGTTGCAAGGCACAATTGAAAAAAGGTGGGCTAAAAGTAAAAAAAAAAAAAAAAAAAAAAAAAAATTAACTTTCCATGATCATATAGCTAGGGTCAGAAACTGACTTTAACTTCAGCTTCCAAGACCAATACTCTATTCACTATATCAATAGTGGCAAAAATTGAATAGAAATTGAGTATTTAGGGTGGTATGTTGACTAGAAAACCACAAATTGATAATATGCATATTATATTACAGTTTATTTTATTCCTCTTTTTCTCCTTACATTTTTTATCCATTCAGGCTTCACTTAGGAATTGTAAGGACTTTGATACATGTTTAACAGCTCTGCATTACCCCTGGCTACTTTTCTTAATTCCAAAGTATCTAATCACAATTTAATCTTATCATATTTATCTATACTCATATACATGGTTACAATGTTAAACTAAACAAATTGTAGTTCTAGTAGTTCTCAATATGTAAAAATCAATCTATAAGCAACCATTTATAAAACACTTATTATGTGCTAGACATTGAATGGCTAAATTGTTGGGATATAAAAAGAAAAGCATAAAAGACAAGAGGAGAAAAAGAGAAAGAGGAAGGGAAGAGAAAAGGACAGAAGTGGAGAAGATAGGTGAGGAGAGGAGAGGTCAATATTCTTGAGAAACTTGTACTTCTAATGGGGGAAATAATATGTAGATAAATAGGCACATTTTTGATGCAGACAAGCAGAGCTTAAAAGGGAAATCAAACTTATAGGAGAATACCACACTCATACATAAGTACAATGTATTATGAAATTGAATAAAATAATTCTACTGAAGGATAAGAAACAAGTATTTATGATCTGTAGAAGCACATTTTTTACATTAACGTATAGAAAGGAAAGAGAGAATCCCTAGATATTACAACATTCCTTCTTTATTGAAGTATTTAAATGAAATGAAAGGAGCATTCTTTCCATCCCTTACCACTAGTCCCTCATTTCCCAACAAGTTATAGAGCAGGAAAAATTTGAACACAAATTTAACACAAGAGAAAAACGGTTTCTTGTACTTCTTTCCTCAGAAGAGCCAGATACTCTGGCACCTGATGCTAATGCACTGACCATGTGAGACCTCTAGAAGGCTCAGAGCCAGGCAAAGAGAGTAGGAAATGGAAAGATAGGCACTCACAGCTGTACTGACATTAGGATGATAAGGAACAGCTTAATAACAGCCCAGTAAATACATCATCGGCATTTAGCTCCTTGAAATTCTTTCATTAGTCTGAATATTAAACATATGTTGTTCCTGGGTGGAGGAGCAGTGGGAGAGAGGAGGGGGGCTGGTTTGCTCAGGAGATTGGTAAAGGAATGAAAAGCTATTCATCTTGAGATTATGAGTCTCTTTTCAATGAAGATTGCTAAAGACAGTTATTGCTATTTTATGGTCTATACAAAATGAACTTTCATTATCCATTTAGATATTCATTTGAACAACTTGTCACTATAATCCCATGTTGGATTACTCAATTGTATATTTGGAAAAATGTGTGGACCTGCTGCCATAGCCAGTAAAACATAGTTCATACACTCACCCACCCACCCCACCCCCACATCTTAGTTTCCCCTTCCTATGTCTATCTGAACTCTTCTGTTTTGTTTTTACTATCTTAGAGAAAACTTGACCTCTTGATTGAGATATCCCTTAGAAGCAAGAAATTACAGAAACATTCTGTTTCTTTGCAATTGCTGTACTCTGCCCCTTTGCATGTATAATTTGCAATAATCCTAAGACATATGGTAGATTTCTAACTCCACAGTTATGGTATTCCTTCAATTATGATATTTCCAATTATCTGAGAGATGATATGAAATTGTAGAATAAAACAATTTTTAATTTAAATTATACTGTTATAGAAAGAAAGAAAATATACCGGAAGAGTGGGCCAATTATTAGAATTAGAGGTAAATGGCCTGACCTTTGGGTCCATTTTTAATGTTAATATTAATGCAGTCCTGGATGAGCCACTTAACTTATATGTATATCAAGTTATTCTTTAAGACTATAAGTTATAATACAGTTGATGATATACACTGATAAAAACAAATCCTCAACAGAAAAAATCCTCCAAAGGAGAAATTATGTATTTGATGTAAAACAAAGCACAAACAAGAAAAGACTTTTTTAGGGGGATGGGAAAGTGACCATATAAAACAAATTCTAATAGGGTGTCAGTTTGCCCAGGGATTAAACTTTATTGTATTAGAAGCATCCAGTGATGTGGCATATTGGTATCATAGTGAATATTGCTTTTAAAATTAAAAGATCTGATTTAGATGTTTGCTAGCTATGTGACCTGGGACAAACCAATGAACTCTTATCATATTCAGTTTCCTCATCTGTAAAATGGGAATAATAATAGGATTTTCTTTACAGTTATTTTAGGATAAAAACAAGATTACATTTTAAAGTGATTTATAAACTTTAAAATACTTTATAAATGTTCACTATTACTATTATTCTATTACCTCTCTTCCTTGCAGTAGATAATTGTTCCTAAATTGTGATCAGGCTTAAACTCCTAGAATCCCACTGTGCTGAGATTGCCACATGGGAGATAGAATGGCATGATAAAATGGGCACACAATTGGGAATCGGAAAACTTGGTCCTAGGTTCTAGTCTTATTTCTAACACTTACAGCAATGTCATATTTGAGGATCCACTTAATCTTTCTTGAATTCAGTCTCATCTGTAAAACAAGAAGGTTTGACTAAACATTGTCAAAAGTTTCTTCTAGCTTTTTGCTTCTATCATGACATTTAGTATATGAAAAATATCAATCAATCAGCAGGCATATATTAAGCAACTTCTATATACCTGGTATTGTGATAAATACTGAGGATGCAGATAGCAAATGAAATAAATTCCAGCTTTACATTTTTGAAGATAGTATAGTTGAAGTTTTTTTTGTACTTTTTTTTTTTTTGCCAGTTTTTAAGACTGTTTTTGAAATGAGTCTCATTTGAATTATAGCTATGCTTCCTTTTTTTTAAACATGCAAAACAGATCTATTAACTGAAAATCCTCTACTTTAAAGTAGACTTAGTCATTGGTTCAGAGGCAAGAAGAACTGGACTTTAATCTATTACCAGTGTGTTGAAAATTGATTTGAGAAGAACGATATGAGATTATGGGATAGAATGTGAATGGGAACCAGTTTGGGTTGACCTCAGCTCTGATGCTCTATTTGTGTGTGGGGCAGCATGAGTGACACAGGGCGTGAAGAGTGCTTCATAAGATGTAAAAAGAACTGATTGATTTATCGATCTAAGGAAGACAGTCTCCTTGACGGAGACATGCTGTCAAACAGTGGCAGGATGCTCTGCTAAAAGCCCTCCAGATTGATTACCCTACCTGGCACCTGATCCCTCATCACTTTGGCAGGTGAAGAGTTCTGAAAATGTACTCACAGCTGCATTAATAAGATAGGAAGGGAACAAACAAGAGAAACGGGGTTAGGCTGAGGAAGAGATTTCTTACAAGCTCTGAATTTCCTCAAAACTTCAAAATCTTTCAAATGGTGTGAAATACACAGGCAGAAAATGAGACAAAATAGCTAATCCAGCTGAAAATGTGTGTGGCAGCAATGACACCTCTGAGTCCTGAAATTTTGTGATTTGGTTTTCCCATCTGTTACCACTTTGAAAATTCAACTAGTCCTCTTTGAATTCTTATGTAATTAGAGTGTGCTTTGAAAATAGTCTATTAAGAGAGACACCTGGTAAGATACACTCAAAGCTTCCCCTTTGATCCATGCTAAGGAATCTCTACACACAATTTGTGCATTCTACTGCACTAATCAAGGAGAGCACTTTTAGAACCACAAAATTAATTTTTGTGTACACACATGTTACAAACTATACCACAAATGATGAGCTAACCGTGAGAGGGATGGCGTCTATCAATACCTCAACACTAACACCGTCAGATCATGAGATGACAAAAATCTGATCAAATAAGGCAAGAACACTAATATAAATTGACATGATTTTGAAAGAAGGTATTTATCCAGTAAAGAGAATGTTGGGGAAGATGAACTCAAGCACTATTTGATTGGTGTGATAATCCTTTGAAAACTGAGAAGAACAGTAAACTTGGAGTCTGATATCCACAATACATAGAATTATACTCTGAACAATGCAAGGAATCTCAAATTTGATTTGGTCCAACTTGGGTAGATGATCTTTCTAAAATCCCTGATGTGATTAATAATAATAATAAAAATGCATGAAGACTTTTAGTTCTAAGGAATTATTTACCTACCAAGAGAGTTCATTCAACTTTAGGGTGGTTAAAATAAAAATCTCCTTCCCCTTATATTATTTCTTTTGAAGTCTGACTCTAAAGTGTCTGTATGTCACTGAAGTGAACCTAGCCTCTTGAAATTTGTGGAGCAGAACAAAAATTCTGAAACATTCTACTAATTTTGAAAGGATTCTTTAATAGACTTTATGACTCAACTTAAGATCAGCCTAATTAAACTTAGAGAGACTCATTACTAGGTCAGCCATAGCCTGACAAAGCTTGTTTGCTTGTTTTGGGGGAATGGTGAAGGAGAGTTATGAGAGTCAGTAATAGTGACTCAAAAATTGTTTGCAAAATTATAATCAGAAAGAGAGCCATCTGCCCCCAAAGATAGGGTTGTGGACTCTATGTGGGGATCACAGCATAGTGTTTTTACTTTTTTTTTTTGTTTTTGGTTGTTTGCATTTTGTTTTCTTTTTCTTTTTTTTTCTTTTTGATTTGATTTTTCTTGTGCAGCATGATAATTGTGGAAATATGTGTAAAAGAATTGCAAATGTTTAACATATATTGGATTACTTTGTGAATAGCGAAAGAGGTGGGGAGAAGGGAGGGAAAAATTGGAACACAAAGTTTTACAAATGTGAATGCTGAAAATTATCTTGTATATATTTTGAAAATAGAATGCTTTAATAAAAAAAGAAAAAGTTATAATCAGACTCAAACTTTTTTCATTTATAAACTCTTAATCAGAGAAATTTTTATGTTACTCTGGGGATTTAGGTATATAAAATAGGTATACAACAGAAACACTTATAATAAATCACTACCTGCACATTCAGGTATAATACCCCATATGGGGTCCCAAATTATAGTACAAGAAGCTGGGATTTATATAGTCCTTATGACTTATTGCAGTGAAGGAAATATTCATAATTATAAATCCATTGATAAATTGGAATTCTAGTGACTCTAAATCTAGATCTCCCTGAGTTTTATGGAGGAAATAATATCTTAGTTCTGTCTTTTGGGATCAAGGAAAACAAATTTAATCCCCCACATCCTTTGAAACTCAACAATAAGAGTTTACAAAATATATTAAGCCTTTTTAATTTTTCAGCCTTTTTATCTTTAAAATAGTAATAATGAAACATGTACCACCTAGCTTATAACAGTACTTATGAAATATCACTGGAAGTAACCCTATGACTAAGTGAGAGACATTTGGATGGTGTTTGTAAACTGCTATTTGTATACATTATTTTATTTTTCAAATAATGTTCATTTATTATTCTGTTTCATATTATTAAATCATTAGCAATAGTATTTAATTTGCAAACTACTTTATATAAAAATCAATTAAAGTTCAATTTCCTAAAGCAGAAAACATTTGCTATAAACAATGATGAACTCAGAAAGATACCTTCCAAATTGATGTTTCTAAAGTTCCAATATTACTATGTCACTGCTCTGCTCAAGAAAATTCAGGGATTCCCTCTCACATTCAGAATGCAGTATAAAATATGTTCTGGTAGTTCAAGTACTTAATAATCTGGCTGTAACTTACCTTTCCATATCACTTTAACATTATTTGCATTTACACTTCTCATATCGCAAGCAAATCAGTCTATTTGATGTTTCTAATGGATAACATTCTATCATTTTTTTTTTTAAATTACTTTTGTATAGGCTGTCCACAAGACTTGTAGTGCATATGCTTTTCATGTTTGTAACTTAGAATTCCTGTGTTCCTTTAAGGCCCAGATCAAATGCTATCTTTTTCAGGAATTCTTTCATGATCTTTCTTCCTTTATTTGTTGATATCTTTCCTTTTTCTGAAATTAATCTGCACTAACTTTGTATGAATTTTGTACACTTTATCTATACAGATGATGTTTACTTCCAAGAGAATAAACTCCTTGAGATCAGGAACAGGATTTTTTGTTTGTTTTGTTTTTGTTTATGCTGGGGTTTTTAGCCATTGTCTTTGTATCTCCAGTGCTTAAGACAATGTGTTACATATAGTAGAATATTGAATAAACAAGTTAATAATAGGATAGGAAGCCAAAATTATGGAAAAATTAGAAGCTTACATAGGAATTTTGGGACAGATATTAGAGAATGAGGGCCAAAAAGACAATTGTGTGGGGGCAAATCTATTCTTATGGACACCTTTCTAGATTTTATCTGATGAATGCATGAAGTAATCTCTTGATCTATATTTGCTTTTCCAAGTGGGATTCTCCACTGGGAAGAACTATTTCTGATAATTTGATGGAATGTCAGTTACCCACACATTTATTTGTTTTTTACTATTGATGAGGAGTAAATGATGAGGAGTAAATTGTGGTCTAAACAGAGATGGGTCAGTTCCTTTTCTCTCTCTCCTTCCTTCCCCAAAGTAACCAATGGCGGTTTCGGCAGCAAAGGAATTTGCTACTTAATGCTGTATGGAAACATAGTCTTTATTGATTAGAATGGAAACACCGGAGAGCTGGTGGGCAAAATGGCTGCATGGTACAAGGCCATTTTTGCAAAGAGCAGATCCCAGAGTTCTCTCTTTTATACAGTGATGTAAATAAGATAAGGATTCTCTTGTTATCTTTTGAGTAGAGACAGAAGTCTCTTCCCCTGCTGTGACATTTGGTCTGTTTGAGCAGATTAGAATGGGGGGCTGTAAAACCCCAAGCTCAGATAGCCCAAACTAGTTTGACCACATCATGCAGTTGGAGATCAAACAAGGAATATCAAGGGGCTACCGCCCTCAACACTTTATTGTTTAATTTTCCCCCTGATTCTGATCAAACTTTGATAAGAAGACAGACAATGTTGTAGAACAGCAGTAATGGGAAGCTAAATTCATGTACAAATAGTTAATAAAACTTTTGAGAACTTTTCCTGTTCATCAATCTATATTCATTTTTGCATTCCCACTCCTCCTAACTGACTAGCCCTAGGTATAAGTGATAGAAACTCAGGCTCATCCTACATTTATGCTCTCATATTTTTAGACTTCTAATGTCTGAGCCTCTCTCTCAAACTTACTCATCTGTTTAGCCATAATGTGACACTAGCCTGCCTTGGGAAAAAAAGAGTATTTTGAGACAGAATGATTAGAAGGCACAGAATTTGTGTAACTTTTGACCAACTTTGTGGATTATAATGGGAAATTCACTTCTCAGAGAATCTCTTATTTGGATTTGAATAAATGCCTCTTTTTTTAAACACAGAGATAAAAATGTGGATGATTTTGTAGCACCAGACTGAAGATGTCTATCAAAAAGGGAGTCAGATTCTTTCACAATGAGACTCATAGAGATGGAGTTGAGCAGTTAAATGAATGAGCCAGAGATTCTAAGGCTAAAACCTATGAGTCTGTGCAAATGCCATCCCTTAGAGCTATCCAATGAAATAGATACCATAAACTTGAAACTGATTCAAAAGACAGGGACCCTCTTTTTTGTGCAAGTTATTGCCTCTAGCTGTACTGAATCTATACCTTGAGCCTTCAGCAACTACTGATATTGTCTGGCTTCCCTGCCTCCTGCCTCACCTTGACTAACCATTAAGTTTGCCCTAATCCATATCTATTGTATATTTGATTAGCCACTGTGCCAGTTGTTTGTTCTGAACTATTCATTAGTTAACTTTGACTACCCTTTATATCAATGGCTGCTCCAGCCATTCTCTAGATTGATGACCCATTTACTCATGTAGCTTTTTCAATATAGCAATAATGAAGGATACCTTAAAAATTCTAATCAAACCATGAGCGTTTTCTTTGAGTAATCTAAGTATATATTGACAAAACCCAAAGTAACTAATGAGCAAAATATTAGAAATGGAATGGACCTTAGGGGTTATCTACCTTAATACCCATTTTTTAGAAAATGATGGGAAAAAGTGTCAGAGATGAAATGACAATGTCATACATAGGACTCAAACCAAAGTCTTTTTTAGCTTTTAAGTCCTATTCTCTTCCAATAATTCCACTCTTTCTAGAAACATTCAGTTAAATCACTACTAAGCTCACCTATCTTTTAGTGATTGTAAAGGGGCATAACAGATTCACTCCTTTCCAGAAATTACTTTGAAAAATGAAGTTATATGTCCATGCAACTTAAAGGTCATTTCCAGCTCTAGATCTCTGATCTTAAGATCATTATTTAATTTGTAGTTATGATATATTTGTGAATTAGGTCAGTGAACCATTACTCCCAGCTCAGAAAAAAAGGAAAAGTCACATTAAGTAAAATCATTTCCCCATATTCCATGAAACAGAATACTTTAGTCCTTTTGTAGAGTTGGTAAGAAGGAGTGTTGTCAGTTTAAACATTTGAAATTTTTGTATTAGGAAAGATCTCTAATTTGTGTTTACTTTTTCTAAGGCATTCTGAAGTAGGAGCATTTTTAAAAGATATTTTTTGAATTCTACTTAAATAATGCTGGACTCCTATGTTTTTATCCCAATTTTATCAACAACAACAAATGAGAAAAAGAGAGCAACCAAATTCTTGTGCCATATTCATTAATGTTTGATATACACATTTACTAGAGAATTTGACTCAATTAGAGCTACTATGAAACACAAATCTATTTCACTAGAATACAGATGAGATCCTCCACTAAAGCCCTATAATAATATTCTATCATGGTGTGGACATGATCTTATCTAAAAGGTTATGCTGACAGGTTGAAAACCTTGGCAAGTCCTAATAAGTGCATTGGTCTAGTTTTTTTTTTTTTTTTTTAATCTAGTCAAGGTTATAGATGTTCTGAACCAGACAAGTGCCAGTAGAAACAAATGCACATAAGCAGTATTGTCATAAAATTAAATCACAGCAAAATTATTGATTGTCTTTAGTATTTCACACATAATGATATTAGTTCCTATCTCCTACAAATAAACTCAAGTCTACCCTCTTCCTACTAGTAAACCTTAGCCCTCTCAGAGAAAAAGGAAATAAACTAATATTTTCCCTGGCATCCCTTCATATCACTGTCATATCATTTCTTCTTTTCACAATCAGATACCTAGATAATGTTTTAAAATCATTTCTTCCCCTTCTTACTTTATGCTTATTCCCCACCATTTGACTTAATAGCCCTTTGCCAGGGTAACAAAAATTTAGCGATGAAATCAATTGACCTTTTATTAGTCCTCATTCTACTGTCTGCAAACACATCAGCTTCTAGCATGGGTTCAGTTTTAAATTGTTTATTTTCCAAAGCTGGGCCAAACTTATCAAGAAAAGTAAGGATTTTCTTTTTTTTTTTTTTTTTTTTTTTTTTTTTTTTTTACCCAGTCAAGAAGATTGTGGTCTAACACATGGGACATTTAAAATATGTTCCAAAATATGTACCATTAGAGATATTACCTGCCTCAAAGAAACCACAGAAACTTGAAGTCTTAAAGCTTGATTCTCCAAAAATTTCCTTTTCTTTGATCTGTGCTTAGAACAGAGCTAGGAATATAGCAAACATTTAATAAACTTTTCTTATTTGAATACTTGATTTGCCCTAGTAAAGTTTCTAAAAGATGCCCCAATGCCTTTCAAAATATATAATTAGATGTCATGTAGACTTCAGGTTTCTATCTGTAAAAGAAGTGGGGCTGATGAGATGATCTTTAAAGTCCCTTTAAAGTCTCTATATGTGAGCCTATAAAATTATATGTAAGCATATTTGATAGAGAGATGCATAGAAAGAAAAGGAAGTTAGATGTAAATATAATATTTATATTGAATATGTCTTTTCAAATTTAAGCTTTTAAACTTGAAATCTTTTGCTTTTGGAAAAATGAAGGAAAAGGCCTAATTGGTTGAATCTCAAATATCGCATGTTCCCCATTCTCAACCAATTTCCTAAAATTTTCAGAAAACTTGGAAATAGCATTGGATCCCAAAATCAGATCAATCATCATCCTCTTACCTCTTTAGCACACACAGTTGTGTTACATCACAGGAGAGTTCAAACAATATCCCTACCTCTTGTATAAGCTTGGTCAGTGAAAGTTAGTTAGTACCAGCTAATGTATGACTAATAATTTTTCAGTCCCAGGCCAAATCAAATATGAGGAAGATCAAGAAAAGGGAAGAAAGTGGGGTCTAAAACCAAATTATAAAAATGAATTAAATATTGCTTTCCACAGTCATAAGCAATATATTTCTTTAACTTAATTCCTTGTGTGCCTTGAAAATGATGATAGCTGTTCTTCTGACTGATTTTTTAAAACCTGACAAAGATATTCTATCAGCTATGTTTACTTGTTTTAAATAAAATAAGAAAACCTCACAAAGTGAAAAAAATTGAGGGGAAAATTATGCAAAAAATTATTATGAACTAATCAAAATATATTTTCATCCTTTGGTTATCTTACTCCCTCCTCTTTTATGAGTTAATAAAGAAATTATACAATATGTATTGACCTTGAATGACTTTTAAACTATTTTCAATTGCAAGAAGAGAGTCAGGAGAACATCTACATATTTTTTCTAAAATTAATATAAGTCAAGGGACAATTTTTTTGTAATAACAAGTGTTGCGCTCTCCTTAGCTATATCAACACTCACCAAGGTCCCATGTCATTTTTTAAATAATGCCTGTCATTCTGTGGTTTAAATAATTAAAAGAGATTCACCCAAGGAGGAAGAGAATACAGAAGGAAGTAGAAAAATACCAGACAGATGTATAATTATCCCCCCCCTTGGCCTGGTAAATGTTTACATTTAGTAATCTAAGATTCTACTTAAGATTCAAACTGTCATTTGCCCTGAAAAAGAGGAGAAAATACGGTAGCAATGTTTGACTACAGCTGCTATCCAATGATTCATGTCACACAGAAACTTAAAATTTAAGCACACAACTGCATCTGAGCCAAAGGGAAGAATATATTATTTTCATTCTCCAGTGTCCAGAAGAAAATATGAATTATAGACTCACGTATTTCCTGGACATCACATAACCATTACAGAGCTACCTGTTCACTACAATCCCAGTCATGGTTTCCTATAGGATTATCAGGGTCAAGTATCAAGAATGAAAAAGATGAGCTGTAAGCACAATAGAGAGGGAGAAATGCTGTATACCATCCTTGTGTTGTGATTTGTAGAAATTCCTACTCCCAACCCCTGAGCCTCCCCCTGGGACTCTCCTTAGATCCTTCTTTTCTACCACATGTTGCCATTGGCATTTACCTGCATCTAGAGAGAATGAGTGTACAAAATATTTTTTAAAATTTTTCCTCTATTATCTTGCTTTTGCTCCCCAGAAACCACAGGAAAAAGTTCAGGGGATGCTTAATTAACACTACCAAATGTGGCCACTTTGGGCTAACAATCTTCAAAGAATGGTTATTAGGATTCATCAGATTTTATTGTGAGTTGAAAGGTAAGGGAACAGAAAGACAAGATTTTGATGAGGTATGTGAAATCTATTATTTTCCTCTACACTATTCTATAAGCAGATTTTTAGCATTTGAAGTAGCCACTGGGTGGAAAGAATAAAATATTTTGGGCTATGACAACAGAAGCGTAAATTATGCTTTCATTTTCCTTTAAATTTACCTATTTCCACAACTAGAATCACTGCATTTGAAGGGTTTCCTAACTAAAAAGAAAAGGACAGTATCCAATAAACCAAACCTTGAAATGGAGTCATCCCATAGAAATATTAGGAAATAGAAGTGAAACATGTTAACTGGGGCATAGGGAATGTTAGCACAACTATCAGAGTAACCCCTTTTCTTCTATTTGTTCACCTTTAGGAAAAGAAATTGTATCAACACTTTCCCTTTTTGTCACCTCATAGTTTCAGAAATCTTTCTGGGGGTCTTGACTTTATTTTTCTAAATTTTGTGTTTAAATTCAGTACAGGAACTTTAGGAAAAGAACCAGTAGGGTGATGGTGAGGGATTTTAAAACCCTGAGCATTTCGACTGCCTAAGTTTTGCATATTTCTACAGCTTCCAATCATGAGTGATTGTATTTTTCTTCTCAGTGATCCCTTTATTATGATCTTGGTGCAATGAGAGACCCTGAGAATAAGAAATTTTTAAAAATATGGCCTCTTCAATAATATATCTCTTTCCTACAGCTTGGTGAAAATAAAATATTAACTTGTACAATTTGAAAGAGGGAAAATGGCTGGGTTATGGGATGTTTTCCATCATATATTTATGGTTCTGTTAGTACATAACACTTTCATGTATTTTCTCTTGTCTTTGGTCTGTCTGCCATTCTGGAATAGTTCCTTTTTATTACTTCAAGAAAAAGTAGCCAAGAAGTTTCTAGCGGAGACAAAACATTCTGGCAATTAGGGTAGGGAAGAATTATAGTTATCTTTAGTATGAATCTTCTCTATTTTAAAAACAATTTTTCAGATTCTAATAGAAAATTTAATTCTCTTCTATTAACTCTGTAGTTGCAACTCCATGAAGCCTATTCCACAGTATTTTTGTTCCTTTTAGTCTTCATTCCCAGATTCCCCCACTCATTCTGAAATATAAGAACACTTTCTGGATAGAGGATAAACTTGATGTCTAGAAATTCAAGTGGCTTTCATGCCATCCCAGCTCAAGGAAAAATGTTAATGTGTCTTGATAGGACATTATTAAATCTTTATGAGGGCATAAAAGCAGCAGTAGGGCAGGTAAGTAAGAAGTAATATCTTTCAGCTCAGATTTGGAAAACTGGTCTTCAGAAATTCTGGCATTTAAGCTGTAATATATACATACAGATCATTTACCAGCTTTACTATCTTCAATATAACCCCCAATATATCTGTAATCTGTCCTAATAAGTGATCTGCAAAATTCATTCAAGAAGAAATTTTAAAATTTTAAAGAATCCATATATTATTTTATCACAATTTAATATGATTAAAGAGGAACCAATCTCTATCTGAGCTATCAAGGAAAAAAAAAAATATACATATATATATATATGTATTGTTTGATTCAAACTATTTAGAGAACTACTAGTGAAGATATTCCCTTCATCAATGCAGATGAGCAATTGTTCTGCTACTTAATAAGCTTAGGCACTTGTGTGAAAAACTCAAAAGTTGATATGACTTACCTAAAGTTAAATACCTTAGACAAGTGTAAATGATAGTATCTGAACCCTTTGAATCCAACCTAACCATCCAAATAGACTGCTTCTCAATGTAGTCATATAAATAAATATTAAATGATTGTTATATACTAAGTCAATAGCATTGTCAAAAGCATGTGGCAAAATTAGAATTATTGAATCACAGAATATTAACTCTAGACCTAGAGAGTCCTTGAAACAACTATTTCATTTCACAGATAAGAAAATCAAGATAGAGAAGAAGGAAGGGATTTGCCTAATGTGTTGTCCTGCTAGCCAGTAATAAAACTGAAATTGCATTTCAGCTTTCTATGTGTCCAAGTCACTACTCTGCACTAGAAACCATTGAATCCTTCCATGTAATGCAGATGTATGTAAAAACAGGCATACATAAAATTTAGGATTTCATCAGCATGGGGGCTCTCCCTGTGAACAGAGATAGCAATTTTTGACTTAGTAGTTAAGACTTTGGGAGTTACCAGAAGCATATAAAGCTTAAGGATTATGGGTATTATAGATATAAAGCTGAAAGGAACCTAAGAGACCATCTAGTCCAACCCTCTCATTTTACAGATCAATCAACAAACATTTCTAAAATGGTCCAGGCACTGTGCTAAATGTTGGATATATAAAGAAAAAAGTGAAGTGAAGGAGGCAATGTGTAGAATAATAGGTATATAAAATATACATAGGAAGTAGAGGAATTGTGACTTTAAAATGGAAGAGGCTAGCGGCTGGTAGAAGACTGGGAATGATATCTTGCAGAAAGTGGCACTTGAGCCAACTATTCTAAGAAGAGAAGTTAAATCGGGAGGGCATTCTAGGCATGGGGGACACCTATTGAAAAGGAATGTCAATAGGATAGATTGACTGAATATATAATGAGGTTATGCCATAGTGTATAGAGAGCTGGGTCTAGAGTCAGGAGATTTATCTTCCTGATTCAAATCTGGCTTCAGACACTTACTAGTAGTGTGATTCTGGGAAAGTCACATAATCTTGTTTGCCTCAGTTTCCCTCTCATCTGAAAAATGAACTGGAGAAGGAAATGGCAAACCATTCCAATATCTTTGCCAAAAAAACCTCAAATGGGGTCATAAAGAGTCAGACATGACTAAAAATGACTGAACAAGTACAAAAATAGAATGAACACCAAGTAAACAGGCATGGGTAATTTAAAGCTCAAAGAGATTAAATGATATGTAAAAAGGTCATACAATCCATGCTATCTAGGGGTGCATCAAAAAAGTAGAGATGTCTTAAAATCCAACCTCGTGATGCACTCCATGGCTTACTCTCTTTTTCTATGTTTCTCTCTCCTCTCCTCCCACTCTACCTGTACATGCACACACACACATGTATATGTACATACATACATATACATACACATATATTTAATAAAACCAAGAAGCACTATATATTTTTAAATCTATACACATAAACACATCAAGATATATTATTAGAAAGAGCTGGAACAAGAGTTAGCAATGCAGAGTGACTAAAGAGTTGGTATAAAGATCAGGAAGATCCTACTTGTAATATATATTAACTTTTTGAGCCAGATAACATACTCTGAAGTCCCCAAGAAGCCTTTTTTAGACTATATGTGGCAAAAGAGTTGCAAAATTCACTGACAAAGAGAGTTGCCTATTTAGGAGTTCCCTGCATAGATGAAATCAGAAGACCAGACAAAGCGAAACACACACACACACACACACACACACACACACACACACACACACACACACATACACACATATCATTGAATAATACTGTAAAAAAAAATATTGCTGACTCTCAGGCAACTTAAAATTGCACTATCATATCTACAAAATAACAGCCTAAGTTGTTTAAAATAAGTTCTATATATGAGCAACTATATATATAAGCCATGAAATTATAACATTCTAATAGACCTGTAACTTAAAAGGAGTAAGATGGCATAACTAAATTAAATCAGTTGGCAAAGTTAAATTTTAATATGCCCTGCCACTTGTGCACACAGGTTGTGTTTTCATGGGGATTTGAGTGAATTTTGTACTAAGTATATTAGATTTCAGATCACCTTAAATCTAGAGGGTGAACATGGCTAAAGAATTGAGACTAAATTTTCATTTACCATTGAGAAGAATATAGTGCTTCTTTCTCCATTTCTTTATTTATTTTCATCTTACTTTATGGGTAGTTTGTTTTCATAGTGCCTTAATTTTCATATATGACCCTCTTACTTCCACTTTCAAATAAGTTACCCCTTATCAAAAAAGAAAGAAAAAAATGATCAGTTAGTACAAATGATGTCTGATGATGTTCAATAATATTTATGATAATCAATGTCTGTTGTGCCCCACTTCTTCAAAAAAGGGAAGGATGTGCATGCCTATAACTCTGAATATATTTTTTAAACTATCAACATAATCGACTTATTTTACCAATGCAAAACACTAACAAGAATCACTTGCAAAGCAGATTAAGTTTCCTGCCTTACAGAAGCTTAGCAACAAAACTACAATGGAGAAAACCTACACAAATAAAATGCTATAGAAACTAATTCAATAACAAACTCTGAGAGATGTAAGATCCATTAGAGAACAACTAATTTAACCTCATTCTTCAAATAATGAAAATAATGTACATCATCCAAGGTCGCAAATCTAGGTTTAGAAAAAAGCCTCATTCTCATTACAGAGAGTTCAGTTCTTGGACTTGGAGAGGATAGGGAAAAAACCTCAGCTCCACTACTTGTATTTCCTATATGCTCAAATACTGGTAGTCTTTGCTGGAACTCTGTCTTCCCAGAAATCAGCCAGAGTCAGGTTAATCAAAAGTCTTTATTCTTGGTCTTTTGAGGTCGCCATCAGGGGATTAGATCTAGTAATCTCCACACCACCTTCCTCTCTCTCCACCTCCAGGAGAATGTCTCAATTTCCATCTCCTACTCCACCCACACACATCATTTCCCCTTCTTTTTTTCCCTCCAATCGAGCCAGCCCAGAATAGTTGGGGAGGGTCATCCTTCAAATATGTTATTAGAGAATTGTCCAATTGGCATTTAGTCTCACGTGCTCCATTATCCAAGTGCATTTGCTCAGATCTAGCCCTTTACAAGTCTTAGTGGTTCATAGTAGGGAAAAGTAATTTGTCAATTCAGAAAACATAAATATGTTATTGCCAGTCACATGAGTGGCAGAAATGACATTGGTACCTGTCTTGTAGGCTGTATATCTAACAGTGTAGCATGTACCTTTTTGAATATTTGGAGTCAAGTAGATAGTTGTCATGACATTAAGCCATGTGATGTGAGTCGGGACAGTTTTCTCTTCTTCCAATTTTTTTTATAAGCGTAAAAGACCTCACAGTGGAGCAACCTAAACCCTTTGAAAATTATAAATACAAGCCCATCTTAAGATATAGAAAGAAAAAGTTTAATCCATAATTAAAGCTTTCTTTCTCTTTGTTGCAAATCTTAAATGTTTCCACTTTTTCATTCTGTTTTTTTTTTTTTTTTTTTTCCTATGACATGACCATTTTGGAACCAGAATTCATAAGAATAAAATGGAAGAAAGGACATTTCATATGTCAAACAAAAGGGATGACTAGTGTCATTGAGCTAAAAAGAAAGTCTTCTGAAATTGTTATGCATGCACACGATAACACCAGAGAATGGGGTTAGGGTTAGAGAACATTATTCCCAGAGAAATGCCTTGTACAAACAGTACAATCTCTAAGTAGAGCTTAATAAAAATTAAATAAGCTTTTTATCCCTCAATATTACTTCTAAGTAAATGATTATCTTGTCACTTAGCATAATCCTCATATATAACCTCATGAGATTTTGCAATGTTAACTTTATTTCGGCCAAGTCACTCTCGATGGTTGTCCTTTGAAGAAAGTGGGGGATACCAAAATATTTGATCTATGCAGCAAGTGGTCACTAGGTATTCTTTGGTTCACTAGGAAAGCAGAACTTTATTTTGAGGACTAATAAGTAAATGAATAGAATCAAAGCTCTAACAGCACTGTGAGGGTTTATAAAAAGATATTTAAGCTCTACCCATATTCCCTTCCAAGATGCAAAACAAATGAGATAGGATTGATATTTTTGATGGAATCTTAAAAATCATTGCATTCATGGATTCTTAACTTAGGATCCATGAACTTTTTTTGATTATTGCATTATAACACAATCTTCTTCCTTTGTAATCCTATATATTTTATTTTATTCATTTAAAATATCATTCTAAGATTACAAAGATTTTACTAGGCTGTAAAATAGGCCCTTTGCACAAAAAGATTATGAAACTTTCATTTAGTCTAGTTCTCCCAACCTCTATCTTTTCTAGATAAGAAAAAAAGATGGGCCAGAGAATTGAAATTATTTTCCTAATATCATGTTCAAAGTAATTTCCTGCCCTGAAATTTTAACTTAGGTCCCATGATTCAAATTCCATGGCATTTACTATTATACTATATTAGTTGAATGTCCATTCTGCTAATACAATCAAATAACTACCCCACCCCCAGCTTACTCATCATCCTTCCACATTATGAAGTAGGCTAACATGAATATGAGGCTGTGCTAAATATTATGCAAAAGAAATCCAAAAGGAAATCACAGTCTTTGTTCACTAGGGAAAAATCATTAAGCCAGGCAAATGCAGAGGGAAGAGAGAAAGGAAAGCTTACATTTGAATTTTCTAATTTAGTTTCTTTGTTTCTGTGTTTTGACTAGAGATAGAATGAAATTGTCCAGAGTTAAAACATCTGAGATCAAATTTATGGGTAATAAAAGTTAATTTATTAAATAGATTGGCTGATCAATAAATTAATAGTGAATGTTTCTGTTATCAAAGACGCCAAAGAAGACTTTGAAACACCTTAAATCATGAATATTTTTTTATGAAGCAGGAAGTCTCTGGCAAGTGAAATGCAACTATGATTGGTGGACATTTAATAAAAAGGAGGGTTAAAATTCCTCAGTCTCTCCCATGTATTTCATCATGGGAGTCATCATGGAAAGTCAGCTAAAAATGTGTTGTGGCCATGAAGTCCAAGCCCCCCTCAAGCTATCTGGATGCCTCAATAAGAGTCTCTTTGGTTTGCCTTCTTCATGACTTGGCTGGTCCTAAACTCTGATGAAGGAGAACAAGGACAGAGGCCCCTTTTCCTGGAAAAATCTAATTCAAAATGGATACAGTTTATGCTGCAGATAGAAATCAGGTTCCCAGTTAGGTGGGGCCCCAGTCCAAATAATTTGAAAAGATCTGGAATGTTTATGGCATTCTTTAACCCAAAAGGGTCTTCTTTTTGTTAGCCTTTTGACAGAGAAGGGAATATTACAAATTGCTATTACTACTCAAATAGTACAGCATTAAAATTAATTTTATTTTAACATGAAGATTAGTTCAATAGAGTGATGAAATCACGGAGAAATTTAATAAGGAATAGGAATCTGGTTAAAAGAGAAGGAGATAATTTAGAAGGAAAGGATGCATACTGGGATGGAGAACAGAGCTGAGAAATCTAGAAAAATATGAGCATTTAACCAATGGCTATGAGAATGTGGAAACTTTAGCAGCATGTCTGGAACATATTAAGTATTACATAAGTGTTTATTATTATTATTAATTAGTATGAGAATTACCAACTCTACTACAAAGAACTAGTTTAGATTTAGACATGTTTATGTTTCTATTTCCTCATTTGTAAAACTAGGGATTATATCCATGCCACATAAACCCCACAAACATGTTGTAAAATTAAAATCATGCATCCAAAAAGTACACTGAAAAGTAAGAATAGCTACACACAAAAATTGAAAGAAAAAAGAGTGGGTTGGAGCCAGTGCCTTCTTCCATCTCTCATATTTTATGAGCCTTCTGTTACTATTATGATGAGTTTGGTTTCTGTGTAATGTCTTTATTTCAGGGTTGTTCACATTTTCTTAAGTTAGAGAGACCCAAACCAATTTCAGTTATTAATGATAGTCCTTGTTAGATATCCTTTGACCAGCCTGATTCTCATTTCCTTCCACTTCCATCCACTTCCTCTTCATTGAGAATGAGTGAGCTGTCATAGCTAGAGAATATAAAGATTAAAAAAAAAAATAGATTTTCTCATCTCAGTATGTATTTATGTGCATATGAATGGATGCATAGGGGAAGATTAATTTATCAAGCACTTTGCAAAATTCTAGGCATATAAACAGGAAAAAAAGATAATTCCTACTCTCAAGTTGATCACATTCTAATTGGGAAAGATGACATATAGAAAAAAAAATCAAGTCTAAATATTTGGGAAATATTGAAGGGAGCATTGGGAAGAGAGATGACAAGGCTTAGGGTGGATCCTTAGAAGTATTATTCTACTGAGATATAGAATCATGGAACCTAAGGATCTAAGAGGGACCACTCTGAAATTCAATTTCTGTTTGAATCATAAATCCCTTTTAGAAGATCATAGTCACTGGGCAAATAGGTTTTGCCTCGCCATTGGTAGCAAACTCATTAACACCTTATGCGTAAAAAATTACGGGGTGGGGGGATGAGAAGAAATTTTAGAAGTCTATGTAAGAAAATGATTTTTATTAATAAAATAATAGTTAATAACATAAAGTGCTATAAGATTTGCAAAGTAATTTATATACCATGTCTCTTGATAGTCAAAGCCTTAGGTTGTTGTTATTCAGTTTTCAGTTACGTTCAACTCTTCCTGATCCCACTTAGGATTTTCTTGGTGAAGATACTGGTGTGACTTACAAAAATGTTTGCTCTTTTTCTGGTAACAAAGAATTGGAAAATGAGTAGATGTCCATCATTTGAGGAATGGTTAAATAAATTGAGGTATATGAAGATAATGGAATATTATTGTTCTATAAACTATGAAAAAGCTCATTTTAAAAGGCCTGGAAAGATTTACATGAACCAATGCTGAATGAAGCAAGCAGAACCAGAAATACACTGTACACAGTAACAGCAAGATTATATGATGATCATTTCTGAAAGTCTTGGTCTTCTCAGTGGTTCAGTGATCCAAGTAAATCCCAATAAACTCTGGGCAGAAAATGCCATCAGCATCCAGAAAAAGAACTATGGAGATTAAATGTAAATAAACTCATGATATGCTCACTTATTGTTTCAGTGTTTTTTTCCTTTCCTGTGGTTATTTCAGTTTTGTTCTGATATTTTTTCATTCAACCTGATTCATAAAGAAATGTGTATTTTTAAAAGTCTCTATATATGTATAACCAGAAAAATAAAACAATAAAGAAAAGGAAAAAAGGCAGTTCAAGTTTTACCTCTGACACACTAACGATTAACCTTGTTTTGTCTACAAATTGCAATGAAGATATAGACTTGAACTGGAAGTTTCTGCCTCTCTTGGGAATTCTTTATATCAATTAAATCATAAGTCTATTCTATACCCTTAATTGCATTGTAATAATGAAAAGGTAATCCATAAATAAATACAATAATAAATAATAATTATTGTTATATATAATTATAATAACTAGCATTTATATAGCACTTTAAGTTTTTCATAGCACTTGTTATTTCACAACTGTGAGGTAGGTATTATTATTAACCTCATTTACAGATGAGGAGACTGAAGCAAAGAGATGTTGTGATTTACCTAAGGTCATACAGCTGTTAAGTATATAAAACAGTATTTCATGCCTGATCTTCTTGACTCCAAAACCAACATTGTACACACTATACCACCTAGTTATCTTTCTGTGTACCTGTTTCCTTTTC
Source organism: Sminthopsis crassicaudata (assembly GCF_048593235.1). Taxonomy (NCBI): domain Eukaryota; kingdom Metazoa; phylum Chordata; class Mammalia; order Dasyuromorphia; family Dasyuridae; genus Sminthopsis; species Sminthopsis crassicaudata. Next base: position 324,435,342 of record NC_133619.1, read on the forward strand.
TTAAAAATAGACATGATAGTCCCTAAAGTACCTCATGCACAGAGTTTTTATAAGGTTCCACTGATATGAAATATGTAATATATAAATGTTAAAGCTATATAAATATTAGTTGAGAAGAATATAGGAAAAGCTATTTAAATGTTAGTGAAGATGGTGAATTCAATTCCAGAAGATTTTGGAGCACCATATTTGTACAAGGGAATCTCTTGGTTCCATCAACAGGCATCTATAACCATAGTTTTTGACATTCTGTGGCAGGTGATGAGTAAAATTCTGGGCTAATGTTCAGATTTCAAAAGTAAAAGTGAGGAAAAGCAATATAGATAGCAATACCAAGTTATTTCATATTTAGCTCTCTATTAATGCCCAACAATATTAGTAGCTGGCATCTATAAAGAGTTTCAAGGTTTACAAATAGATTTATATACATTATAGGAGCTTTATTACAACTTATGCTATATTATTATCATTTTACATATGAGGACACTAAAACCAAGAGGTTAAACAATTTGACCTTAATTATATAACTATTAAGAAATGAATGACATGTGTAAAATTTTTAGCAAAGAGCCTGTCATTATTATTCTCAATATTAAATATTGTCTGACATAGGCTATGAACCTATGTCTTCTTTGCCCTAAGTCAAAAACTGCATCTATTAAGTCACAGACTGCAAAGATTTAAGACTTGTTGAATTGTAATACCACCAATTCAGTCACCAATGACTGAATGTCAGGGCTCTAGGCTGAGATGAACATCTTAATTTAAGGAAACATTCATTAAGAGTCTTAATTTTTTGCTCCATACAAATTGCAATCTTTTTGAAATTTTGCTAAAAAGGAATTTGGCTCAGTATCATCATAAAGGAATACATTTAAAGATGGACTTTGCTTTGTATTATGAGGTCTCTAAACTGGTTCCTATTAGGATATGCTTTTACACTGGCTAAAAGCAAACTTTTGTTAACAGAGAGAGTAGTTTGATTATTTGCTGGAATCTGGAAATCTACATTAATATTAATCTGAACATAATCTATTAACTCTCCCTCCCCACATTCACAGTTGAAATTGAAATGAAAAGGGACTAGATAAACTAAGTGCATCAAAATTCTTCTGCTGAGTTAGTTGATAAAGGTCAAGTCTGTTAGACTGATAGATATTATTTGGTACCTCCAACACTCCAATACAGCTAATTCATATTAACAAGTGCAAGGTATTATACTTCAGATCATTCTAATCTAGAAGTTCAACAGAAGGTATTATGCAATGTACTATGTTCTTTTTTCATGTTCTCTTGATATTGCTGGAAATCATTACAGTATTTAGAGATCAGCTATCTCTCAATAGTGTCATGTTATGGCTAATTTGTTTTTCTCGTTATTTCTCTTTTTTATGGCATTTTAAAAAAATCATTTCTACATTCCTTTTATAATTCTTCATTTACACTGTATTGTAGCCTTCTCATGTCCATCATGTGGTTCTCCACTTTCATTCTTTAGATAATGTTGTCTTTTGAAGAAACAATTTTTAAAATATATTCAGAGGATTGGCCAGGTAAGAGAATTGTCTGCCTTAGGTATAGCATGGTTACTAAGAGTATGAACTTCTTGGTAATTATGCTACCCCCAAGACAGTCACAATTATATGGAGTTTGAGGAAAATGAGAATGGTATCTTGGACACCAAAAGAAGTGCTAACACAAGTAAAGTTGTGGCTAGGAGAATATAGGATCCTTGATCTTACAACAAGGTAGATTAGGTTCTATTTAAAATCATCTTTTGCAAAGATTCTAAATTTTGTAAAAGAACAATTTATTGTGATACTTTTAATAACCTCAGTGTCATAGAATGTTAATTCCAAAGAGACATTAGAAATCATCTGGTTGTGGATCCTTATATTATAGATGAAATAACTGAGGCCAGAGGAGCTCAGTAATTTGCCCCAGAATAAGTGATAGATCCAAGAATAAAAATAGGCAAGTTGCATATTTTCATTTCAATACTCTTTCCAATTTTATAATAATTCTCCTATCTAGCATAATAAAGTGCTAGAGGGCAAGGATTCCCTATATACTTTTTCTTTGTCAATCACTTAATATACCAAGTAATTATAATACCTACAATAAGTCATTTAATTGCTTTTCCCCAATAAAAATGATAAACTATGGTATTATTATTGTATGATTAATAATTGACTACATTTTAGTTTAAATATTTAGGAAAATAACTTTTTTATTAAAAATCCACGAAAAGAAAGTTTCATGTTTACTTCATATCTCTTGAAATGTACCAAAATGTACCAAGAAATTACTGTGCTGTCTGGCTGATATTAAAAAATACATAGAGGAACTTGAATAAAAAATGAAAAATAAAATGAGCAGAACAAAGAAAGCATTGTCTACAGTAATAGCAATATTGTTCAAAGCATAATTGTAAACAACTCAGTTATCCCATTTAATATAAATATTCAAAGCAGTTACAAAGAACCTATGAAGGAAGATGCTATTGACCACCAGAGAAAGAATTGGTAAATAGAAGCATACATTATATGATTTTATAAATATACAATACATACATGCATATAAAACCTTACTGTATATACTTCATAAATGCATTCATATATATAGTATATATAAGTGCAAACACATATTTAACTATATGAATGTGTGTGTACTAATATATGTAAAATAATAAATTTTTCTAGTGAAGAGTGGGACAGAAGGGAAGGAGACAATTTGAAACTTAAAATGAACATAACATAAATTATGTGCCAACTACATATATAAATATTTGATATGAAAATTTCCTTAATATGTTTAAATCCCATCCAAAAAATTAAAGAGATTAATTATTGCATTTTGAATTTTTATGTATATTTCCATCAGAAAATTTCAGGATAAAATTATGATTCCTGCTGTTAATCTATCTGTAGATACGTACCATTATTTACTTTTTTAAAAATCAGGAAAACAGAAAAGAATGCTGAAACATCTTACTCAAGGTTATGACAAGAGTAAATATAAGAGCTAGATTTGTATAACAAAGACCCTGGCTCATAAGCATCCTAACTAAATCTAAATCCATTAAACAATTTTTATCCTTGTAAATAGCACATTTTCCTGAGTTCAAGATACTTTCAGAGCTTTAAGCATTAAGACTTTTTAATAAATGCACTGAGCCTATTTGACTTCTGGCTGTCTAGGATTATGTCACCTCACGTAAAGTGAAGTGGAAAATTTAGAAAATTATGTGTATAAATGAGGCAACAACATTTTGAACCAGATAATTCAAGAAAAAATAACATCTTAAGGTAATTGTTTCTACTCATTCCTATGCTTTTTTTTTTTTTTTTTTTGGTGTAGACATGATTTATGTTATATTCATTCCAAGCAGTGATAGTGTTACAGTGGAAGGAGGCTGATGAAATATTGGCATAGATCTGGATGGGATTGTTGAGAATCTTTGAGGAGCAATGGAAATATAATATTCTGCATATTGCTTTTGACAGTTAATGAAGTATATGTATGAGCATTTCCCTCCTTTAGCTTGCCAATCTAAAGATTGAAAGTTTGGATTTTCAATGGTTTTCCTTATTTCTGTCCACTCAATGAAAATTATATTAAAAATTGAACATGTTTGAAAATTTAGACATTTAAAAATGTCTATAACATTTAAAAACACTGTAACATTTAAAAATCATGTAATCATATAATCACAAAAGAAATAAGTCCTGGGGAAGATAAATTGATAAGGAGTCATTGCTTATTTTCATATTTTTAAGTACCGTGAATAATGTGTAACACCACAATCTTGACTTGAGACAGGTAAAATACCTAAATCCATTAACCAGGACTACTTTCATCTCCTCATAGACTACTGCAGTTCTTACTTCAACAGATTCTTTTTATGGTGACTTGGCTCGAAATCAATGTCTCAGTACCCACTTAAGTATTTTGACTTTTATTGCTCTCTTCAAATACTTAATCCTGAAATGGCTCTTACTCAAACTATTTCTCCCTGTTGTTGGGAAATGACCCTATGTTTTTGGACAGCTTACTGGTTGAGCTTCTTATACATGTTAGCATTCTAGCATTCTAGGAAGATCTAAGTTGAAATAACAATTTTGATACTTATTAGTTGTGTAACCTGAGGCATATCAATTAACTTCTCTGTGATCTAGTATCATCATCTTTAAAATGAAGATAATATCAATAATATGTATAATGTTGTAAGAAATAAATGAGTTACTCTATGTAAAACACAATACAAATGCTAGTAATAATTATCTTAGGAAATTGGTAATCATGATACAACAAATATTTTTTTCTAGAACACCTATTCCTAACATTGATTATTGTAATGAACAACAAAAAAAATCTCCCACTAGTAAAATGCTTTTATAAGGGAAAATGTGTTTTTTATTGTACTGTTATTATTATACTGTAATTAAATTCTTCATAAGAAAATCACTATAGGGTATAAGGATGGAGAAAGTGACTCAATTCTTCATAATTTGGAAGGTATACCAGGTCAGGCATGTTAGATTTTAATGGGAAACTGGGTCAAAACAAAATAGTATTTGTTTATAATGTTATTTGTACCATATAATAGAACAGAATTGAAATGAAAAGTTCATCAAAACAATGTATAATCAGCCTCTAAGAAATGGCTAAAATATTTGATATACATTATATATAAGGGCAACAACAATGTATAGATGCATGTGTATATTTACATCTATCTATTTATCTGTCTATCCATCTATCTGTCTGTCTGTCTATCCTTCTATCTTTCTATATGTATGTTTGTGTCTGTCTATCCCGTGGCCTTTAATTCAGCTAGATATCTTCTTAGATCAGGACAGTCAGAAAGTTCTGCATTATGGATTCTAAATAAAATGCCCCTTACCAACAGAGATAGGAGAATACAGGCAGCACTCTCCTGAAATGATAAATTCGTTTCCAAACAACTTTAAAATAACATATCAAAATAAATTCTGTAGGGTAGAATTAATGAAAGAATGGGGTAAAACTATTCCATCCCAAAACAACTTAGAAGGTCATCAAAAAAGATCTGTCTCATTGGGCTGAGAATAGAATGCAGTCCGATGAAAGCTTTTACCCAGACAGAGGCAGTGAGAGGGTTGGAAAACTGGTCAGAAGGAGAATACAAAGAACACTTTGGTAGAACTACCTGAAAGTCATGAACAAAAAGAGCCTAGCTATCATATGTCAATAATAATCAAGGAAAACTGTCTTGATATTTTAGAACCAGAAAGTAAAACAGAAATCGAAAGAATACATCAATTCTTTTTCTGAAAGAAATCCCAAAATTAAAACTTCCAGGAATATTATAGTCAAATGTCAGAGTTTCCAGGACACATATAAAATATTATACAGCATCCTGAAAGAACTAATTCAAACATTATGGAATCACAATAAGGATAACACAAGATTCAGCACTTTCTACATTCAAGGATCAGAGGAGTTGAAATACCATATCCTGGAGGGTAAATCAGCTTGGATTACAACCAATAATCATCTATTCAGAAAAACTGAACATAATTCTTTGGGGAAAAATTGATATTTAATTAGAGGACTTCCAAGCATTCCTATTGAAAAGACCAGAGCAAAACAGAACATTTGATTTTCAAATACAAGACTTGAGAGAAGCACAAAAAAAGTAAACAGGAAAAAAAAATCATAAGGTATTCAATAAGAGTACACTGTTCTCTTTCCTATATGGAAAGAGGTTACTTGTAGCTCCTCTTACATTTCTCATTATTAAAGCAGTTAGAAGAATTATATATAGAAGGAATGAGTATGAATTGACTATGATGGGATGATATCCAAAATAATAAAATTAAGGAGTGAAAAAGAGAGATGCAGGGGGATAAGTGGAAAGGAAAATGTAGGATAGAATGGATTATCTTATGTAAAAGAGGCACAAAAGATATTTTACACTGAAGAGGAATATGGGGTTGGAGGGATGGATGACAATACTTGAAACTTATTCTAACGTGAATTAGCACAAAAAGGGATTAACATAGATTCATATGAATCTATTTTGCTCTCTAGGGAGATAGGAAGGGAAGGCAATAAAAGAAGGGAGAGGGAGGCTGATTAAGGGAAGAACAGAGTGATGATCAGAAGTAAAACACTTATGGAAAGGGACAGGATAAAGGAGGGAGAGAAAAGGACAAATAGAGGGACAATAAGATGGAGGGAGATACAAAGGAAATAATCATAACTGTGTATATGAATGGGATGATCTCCCTCATAAAACAGAAGCCAATAGCAGAGTGGATTAAAACCCAGAATATCATAACATGTGTTTCTTGCAAACAAGAAACATATTTGAAGCAGCATGACATACACAGAGTAAAGATAGGGCTGAAGCAGAATTTTCTATACTTCAGCTGAAGTTTTAAGAAAAAGTATTAGGTCTGGCAATCATGATTTCAGATAAAGCAAAAGCAAAAAATAGATCTAATAGTCTTAATTAGAGAAACTTCATTTAGCTAAAAGCTACCATAGACAATGAAGTAATATAAATACTAAACATATATGTGCCAAATTATAAGGCATTCAGATTATTAAAGGAAATGTTAATTGAGTTACATAAAGAAAGAAATAGTAAAACTATACTATTGGGACACCTCAACTTTACCCTAACAGAACTAGATAAATTATGGCAAAAAATAAACAAGAAAGAAATTAAGGAGTTGAATAAAATTTTCAAAAAATTAGATATGATAGATCTTGATACAAAATTGAATGGAAATATGCAAAATTAGTAACTATTATATTAAATTAAAAGAATAAACAATGCAGCCAAGATTAGAAAGAAGGTAAAAATGGGCGAGTGAGGTTGGAGGATTTACAGCAATTTTCTCTGAAAAGGCCTCATTTCTCAAGTATCAAATTTATGAAACTCTGAGATGATCCACAAATGATAAAGGATCAAAAGATATGAACAGGCAGATTTCAGAAGAAGAAATCAAAGTTTTCTACAGCTATATGAAAAAAAAATGCTCTAAATCACTATTTATTAGAGAAAAATAAATTTTAAAAAACTAACTACTTCATACCTATTTGACTGACAGATAGGAAAATGACAGATATTAAGCGGGGAAGGGGAATTGAGACAGTAATTTCCTCATAATTTCCCAGGAATTATATTATCTTTCTATCATTTAACCTTTGTTATGCTATCCACAATTTCTGCACAAAACCATCCTGCCTCTTGTTCTTAGTAAAAAACATTACTTGGATTGAGATTAAAACTACCTTAAATGGATTCCTGCATATTATTTCCTCCCATATCCCATAGATTCTTCAGTTCCCATTCCTTTATTTTTCCTTTTTGTTTCATTGGGTGTCCCATCTCTTTTTTCAGACTAACATCTATCCCTCCCCAACACACACACACACACACACACACACACACACACACACACACACACACACACATCCTTTTGCTCTTGATTTCATCCTTTCTCATCTCTCTTGGGATATAACTCCATTAATGTCTTTGTTTCACACATTTAACTTTCTAACCAGTTGACTTCTTGTCCTTTGGGGAAAAAATGTTCACATATACCCTAAAAAGGAGTTCTCTGCTTGTAAATCCTTTTGTCTTCTATACATTCTCTTTCTTCCCTTAAACAACAAAAGTCTTTACTTTCATATTACCTGTTGATTTCTCTACCTTCATTATTCCTGATTCTTCTTTCTCAGTAATTACTAATGATCCTGATTATCAAAATTAAATAATTTTTCTGGTCTCATATGCTTCTAACAACTGATACTCTCGACCACTTACCTCTTCTGAATGCAGCTGCATAGATTCTCTTCTTTTGATTCCCAAGACATTATACTCTTTCTTTTTGATTTATATGATTATTGTATACTACTGTCTCCTAAAAAATATTTCTCCTCCCTCACCTTCTTAAATGCCATGTCCAATCAACTGTGCTCTTGAATTTTGGACTACTTATTTGTATGTTCTCCTTCTTTTATTTCTCTCTGCTGAGCTCTGTATTTCTATTTCCTCTATTTCTTTCCACTTCGATGATAGCATTTCAACCTCAACAGGTTGTAAATTAAATTGAATCTATCATCTCCCATTCAATATCTGCAGCTCCTTCTGACTCCCTGTTTTTTTTTTTCCTCATTCATAGTGTTACCATTTTCCCAATTACTTAATATTTAAACCTTCCAAGCCATCATTGACTCTTAATTTTTCTTTATTCACAGATAAAGTCAATCATTTTCTTGTGGATCTTAAGCTTCATAATGTTTTTGATATCCACATCTTTGTTTTATCCTTCCTGAACACTGTTACAACTTAATTTAGTCACTCATTTTCTTGCATAGATTGATGGATTTGTTTACCACCTAATCTCCCCATTTCCAGTCTCTATATAGGTTCTACACCTCATTTTCAGGTTATCCATATTAAATGCCCACTTAGGATTCCATCAGTCCTACATTTATGAACTTTCAAGAATTCTCTTTTGCCCAAGATTAAGGTGAAATTTACTAGCTTAGCACTTCAGTTCTCTAAACATAGCCCTAATCTATATTTTTACTCTTCTTTCCTTACTCCCATGCATGGAATTTCCCCTCTGCTTCACCCACAATTATTTTAGACATTGTTTCCTGAATATAGACCATGCTTTTTTGCTCCTGTACTTTCAATCACAATAATCTTTATGACTCAATTGTTCTTCTAGCCCTTTCTTTTTTTATCTCCCTCTGGAATTATACCTATTGTTTAAGGCCTAGTTCACATACTTCTTCATCCATGAGGCAATCTATGAGTCTATTAACCAAAGGGCTGTCTTTCATAAGATCTCTCATAAATACTTTCCCCATTGACTCCACCTCATTTTATCTAATACTGTAGATGTCTGCATGTTTCTCAATGTCACATTACATTGCAAACTCTGTGAAGAGTTATCTCACCCATATTTGTATTTTAGACCTCCCACCATGCCTAGTATATTATAGTAAGTGCTTTAACAGATGTGTCTTGGATAAATGAGGGATAAAGCCCTGAAGTCTTATAATACTCTAATAAAATCTTAACATTTCAATAGTGTGACTTTCCTAGCTTAGGCTTCATATTTTTTGTTTATCCTTATGTGGAGAGTAGATTCTTCTTTTAAAACTATTTGTAGGTACATGATTTACCTCTGCTATCAGGAAATGTGACATTCCTAAAGGAAAGATGACATTTTCTTCTTTGTTTTTCAATGAACTCTACTATGCTGTTCACTGTTTTGCATAGATTGGGCATAAACAAATGTTATTAAGAACTATTGATATAATCTAAATAGTTCAGACCACATATAACTTCAAAAAGGCATAGTATGACACTGACAAAAAAATAAAAACTCAAGGATACAGAGGCAGCCAAATAGCATAGTGACTAGAACAATAAATAGACCTGTGATCAGTAATATCTGAGTTCCTATGCTTCCTCAAACACTTTCTGGCTTCCAAAGCAATTCCAATAAACTTTGGATAGAAAACTATATCTGCAACCAGAAAGAGAACTATGGAAATTGAATGTAAATCAAAACATACTATGCTCACTTTTTCTGTTTTTTTTTTTTTTTCTTGTGTCATGGTTTATGCCTTTTGTTCTTATTTTTTCTCTTCCGACATGATTAATAAAGAAAAGTATATTTAAAAAGTTAATATACACATAAAATAATAAAATACATTTGGAAAAAAAAAACCTTCCTGGCTGTATTTACCCCTGGGCAAACTAATTAAACTCCATCTGCCTCATTTTCCTTGTTTATAAAATAAAGATAGTAGTACCTACCTTTCAGTATTATTGGAAGGGTTAAAACTATCTGCTATACAAATCACTTTATAAACCTTAACTTCCAATTTATACGCTAACTTTCATCACTAACTATCATTATAGTTTCTAGATTTTTAGTTGAAGGGAAACTTTGGGGCTGTCTAGAACAACCCCCTCATTTTAAAGAAAGATAAGGAACTGAGACCTAAGGTCACAAAGTGAAATCGAAAACCCAGGCCATTTGACTCCAAAACCAGCACTTACTCCACTCTGAAATCATTATTCCTATTCTTCAGATGGCAAGTCTGCAGGAGTCAAGTGTCCAAAGACCCTCTTAAGAACTGACAAATGGAAAGTCAAGGAATTTGTGCCAGCCTGTCTTACATCCTTCCCACTAGGCTTATCATCTACATAGCAGTGAGAACAAAACATTCTGCAATTTTAGTCTGGGACTGAGGGTAAAACCAGGTCCTTTATAGCTCTGCCATGATTTTGGCTTTGTAGAATACAGTTGAAAATGGTAAAAGAAAAATAACTATTATTATTTTTTTGCTGAACAGTTTAGCGCTTTATAAACATCTGTTAAAAAAAAAATCCTTGAACTACCCTGGGAAATAAGTGGGTAGAAGGATTTTATTTCTGATTAGGAGGCTAGGATTCTTGCCACATCCTTCTGTTCTTGTTCTTTACACTATGAACTTGTGACATGACCTATTAGAATCCAGGACTCGATTCCCAGAAGGAATTTTGACCCTCTGAATCAAAGAGCTTTCTGGGTTCTTATTTCTGTCTACTTTCTTTTTCCTATACCTTCATCAGGGAGAAACAGGTGTTCATTCTATTAACAGTCTACAACTAATGGAACAGTGGGGGCTTGACATTTTTCAACAAATTCTGAACTCTCTGAGACTGCCACCATATTCATCATGCCCTGGGTAGAAGAGGAATTTCTTGCTGTGACCAAAAAGAAGGGAGCAGAACTGTTAAAAAAAAAAAAAAAAAAAAAAAAGGAGAAGCTGATTTTCATGCCTATAATTTTCTACTTTACTTTGCACTGTTAATGCTGGTAATTAATGGGAGTGTTTGTGTTTAAGTGAGATTTTTATCCCTCCCTCTCAATTGTCTCCTTCAGCTTGAGCTCTTCCATAGTCTCCTTCCATTCAGAGCATGAATTTTGAATGCATGTGGGCTTGAGAATTTAAAATAAAAGGAAATTGAGGGAAAGATTCAGTTAACTTAAAAGATACTTAACTATGCTAGTGTAATTCATATCCATTTGAAAGTTATCTAAAATTCAGTGTAAACACTGTTTGCTTTTACTAACTACCCTGAATAATGTAGGAATATCATTATACATAAACTTCTTCCTATTTCTGAAAGCATTTTAAAAATACAATTAAATAGCCCTGTGAACTTCCTCTTCCCATCCTTCCTCCAACCCATTTCTCCCAGACAAGGAAAAATTGGAAATTTTGAGCTAAAATTACTTCCATAGGAAGAGAAGGCTGTCCATATTTAACTGTAAATACTTCAAAGAACTTTTTCCATATTTTAATACAGTAATAAAATGTTTGGAGGTTTTTGGAGAGTGTAAGCTCCTCAAAGGAAGGTTTTATCTTGTTTTTTAATGTTTTATCTCCAGGACTTGGCACAATCCTTTACTCAGAAGTACACATGGAACAAATGCCTCTTGGTTGGCATAGTAATGTCAAATCTGTGTCATGTAACTAGGAAGAACATTGTATCTATGAAATCATTAATATATTTTGTTTATACAACACAGTTATTTGCCAGTATAATTTCTCTAACACTAAAGTGATCTTTTGCTTGTAAGAACAATAAGGAAAACCAACTGATCAGAGACCATATCTGATGGAATAAATAGTAGTGTCTACCCATACCTTGCCTTCTATTCTCTCTAAAGGGAAGGAAGTTTTCCTCTTCTATTCTTTGAAGAGATTTGCCATTGCAATTAATCAGAGGTCAATGAGTCTTTTCAATGCTATCTACATAATCTGATGCAGAAGTTAAGTATGCAGAAACAGGAGAAAAAATACAAATAATGACTACAGAAACAGATCTCTGTTCTTTTTGAAAATCTCTCCTCTTTCTTTAATATCATATTCTGCTTGATTTCAGAAAGGCATTGAGAAACTACATGAACTGATGCTAAGTGGAGTAGAGCCAAGATGATATTGTATAGAGCAAGAAGATTATGTAATGATCAACTCTGATGGAATTGGCTTTTTTCAACAATGAGGTGATTTAGGCCAATTCCAACAGACTTGCAATGGAGAGAGCCAGCTGCATCCAGAGAGAAGACTATGAGAACTGAATATGGATTACAATATAGTATTTTCACCATTGTTGTTGTTGTTTCCTTGCTTTTTTTCTTTCTCTTTTTTTTCTTTTTGATCATATTTTTCTTCTGCAGCATGAAAAATATGGAGATATGTTTAGAAGAATTGCACCCGTTTAACTTATATTGGATTCTTTGCTGTCTAGGGGAGGGTTGGGGAAAAAAAGGAAGGAGAAAAAACACAAGGGTGTTTTTTACCAAGATGGATGTTGAAAGCTTTTTTTGTGTGTATTTTGAAAATTAAAAAAAAAAACTATTATTAAAATACCATATCCTACCTTTCTCCATTCCTGTCTATCAATTATTCCTCTTGTTTCCTTTCTTTGCTTTCCTCTTTGCATCCACTTATTGACTCCTTAAAAGTAGTGATCAACAACACTCTGTCATCTTATCACATGTTCACATGCTCACATGCAAATGAATACAAGACATAACAGCAAAAATTTTCCACAAAGAAGACAATTAATTCTCTAATTCAGACTTTCATTCATTCATTCAGCTATTTATTAATTCATTCATTTATTTGCGTGTTTGTGTATCTACTTGGCTTCTGAATTTATCCATCTATTTGTGGGTTGTTGTTTCTTTTTTATATGGAATGGACTTCATTGGTAAAGAAGTAAACTCTATGAATGCTTTCTTAGATCAAAAAAGGTTTTATAAGGGCAAATATATTTATAACATCTCTGTGTGTGTGTGTGTGTGTGTGTGTGTGTGTGTGTGTGTGTGTGGTAGCAAACAACAACAAGGAACTCATGACATGTCCATCAATTGGGGAATGACTGAACAAATTTTGGTATGTGAACATGATGAAATATTATTGTGTTATAAAAAAAAACAAGGAAATAGATCATTTCAGTAAGTTCTAGAAAGAAGTCTATTAGCTCATAGAGAGTTAAGTTAGCAGAATCATAAGGATAATTTATTCCATAATAAGACTGTAAAGACAAACAACTTTGAAAGTAAACACTGATCAACACTACTCACACTAATTCAGATGATGAGCCATGCTGTCTACCTCCTAAGAGTGATGGTAGTGTCAGATTGCAGAATAAGATTAATATTTTTCAGCATGGCCAATTAAGGATTTTTTTTTGCTTCGCTATGCATATTTATTAAAGCAAATTTGTCCTCTCCCTCCTTTTTTTAACAATGAAGTTTTGATGCAAGGGTACAAGATAGATTATTTAACTATTAAAAAAATAAATGGAAGGAAATGCTAAATTGTAGTTAGAGGTTAGTGAAAATGAAGATTTTTTGTGTACTAGTTCAAGGTCCTCACTAAATTCTATCAGTGTACCCTAAATTAAAGATTATTACACCAAGTTTTCTGCTGGATGCTGGGACATTCACTATTCCATCTATAAAATCCTTCTTTCCCCCCTCTTGATTTTTTTCCTTTCTCTATGTTATTTGTCTCCATCTTCATTATCATTATTTTTCTTTGCATAATATAATTTTGTCATGATTTATCACTCAAATTTAAATTCATGACATCAACAAAAATTATTTGTCCCCCAAAGCTGTACACACAGCACAAACTTAGTTTCTCTGGGCCTAACCTTGGATTCAATCATCAGATTGAGAAAACATATGGACTTTGAATCATGACCTGAAAGTTTACATATACAAGCTTATGTCAAGCCAACAGGACAAAATTCCATTTAAATCTACTTGAATGTCTCATCTTATCTTCTTATGCATCCATCATATGCTGAATCCCTAAACCTCTCCCAGATGCTTCCTGTGACCTCCTCCCTTCCCTGATATGCTGTACTCTGCTGACCTTGACAGACAGATTTTCCTTTCCATTCACCAGGTGAAAGAAATACCAGTGGTGAAGCATCACCTGAAAGCAGCAGGTAAACAGTGTTAGATTTCACCTTGTCTCCTCCTATGCCCACTGTGGGTCTGTCTGTTCATTGAGCAAGACACCTGCTATTGGCTCAATGCCTGAGATGTAGAAGTGACTCTTCAGTACATTCACAAGGTTTGCCAGAAATCAGCATCGTTCCATGTTTTCGACCACTGGTAAAGTTGCAAGGCTAGCAAAAATGAGAACCAATAGAAGAACAAATATACAAGTGATGTAGGAGAAGATATGGGAAGAGTGAAAGGATGAGGAAAAAATGAGATTTCTCTTATGATGGGCCAGGACTAAGCTTTTGATCTTATTGTTATGTGACTCCTACTGACCCTCAATTCCCAATTCTGGTGAAATAATATAATCTAAAGGATAAGTAAGGCATTAGATGGGGAGAGTAGAGAAAATTTTTACATCCTACCCCAAACATTTAATTAACCCTAAGCAAATAAAGTAACACCTGTGTGCCCCCATTTCCTTTATTTGTAAAAGAGAGAGTTTTTACTTTATTGCCTCTATTGTCAGTCACTTCTAAATCTTTGATCCTGTGATGCATTATTCTGTGAACAATTCTATTGTTAGAAAATTACTATGAAAGTTTTACAAAACCAGAAAACTGTAGAACTCTGTATTTTAAGGTTTTCATGGAAGCATTTTATACATATGGAAACAAAGAAATAGCCTAACTATAGAAAGGCAGCTAGATGACATAATGGATAGAGGGCTGGGCTTGGAAGCAGAAGACTCATCTTTATGAATTCAAATCTGACCTCAGACACTTTACCACCTGTATGACCTGGGCAAGTCAGCCCTGTTGACTTCAGTTGCCTCATCTATAAAAATGAGGTGAGAAGAAAATGGTAAATAATTCCAGTATTTTTGCAAGAAACTCCCAAATTAAATTATGAAAAGTTGAAAATGATTTATTTGACTCAACAGCAACAGCAATGATAAACCATCCAAAAATAGAGAAGTGATTAAATAAACTATGCTGTAGTAACTTAAAATGTAATTTATACTGATGCATATGAGAAATGTATAATAAAATTTAGAAAAAAATTTATGAAAGAATGTAAAACCAGAAAAGCAGAATCAGAAAAAATGGAGTATAGATCAAAAAAGGTCATTTAAGAAGGAAATTAAATGAAAATGAACAAACAAATAAAAAAGGATGATAAAGAAATGACTGGATTTTTAAAATAAAACTTCACATGTTGAAATGATCTACTATATAAAAAGTTTATGTGCAAGGTAAGTGTTTATTTTAATCATATTCAGTATTGTGTTTCATAATGTGTACCAAAACATAAAAAGATACACAAGATAAATGACATTTTCCCCATGTTAGGATTACTAAGTGAGAACTCGGGTTGTCTGGATAGTGACAAGGTGAGAATTCAGGTTGGACAATTACAAGGTGAGAACTCAGGTTGATTTGATGGAAGGAGCAGGCTCATTGGCTGAGGTGGTTCTTCCCAGAAGCCCTTGCATTATCCCACGCCCATTCTCTGGGAGAATAAAAGAGAGGACTCCCAGAGATAAAAAAAGACTCTGCATTGCATCAGGTTTGATGGGGCTCCCTGCAGGAAGGGAAGTCACTTCTCTGGACAAGAGTTAACAGCAACTGCCTGGAGACAACGGTTCGTTACAGGAAGAAGAATCTGTCAGAGAGATTTGAGTAGAAGACACAGCAGATCTCTTCCCAGAGAGTGATCCGGCAGCTTCTAGAGACGACAGCTCGCTACATCCCCATTTTCCCTATTATTAACATCTTGCATAAATTAAAATTTTCAAACCACATTCATAGAAGTCTACTACTTTACTACTGTCTCTAATGCTATGGTGCATTTTCCTATCCTATAATTTTTTGAAGAAAATCAAGAAATAGAAAAATATGGTGTAAAGAGAATTGGAATAGGAATTAGGAGACCTCCCTGCAACTGTCGGCTCTTCCTCTAATTTATTGTATCATGTTGATCAAGTGACTTAGCTACTGGGAGTTTGAGTTTCCTCATTTCAAAGTGAAGGAAATGTACTTATGATGTCTAAGATTCTTTTATTAATATTCAGTGATTATTGGAATGTTTCTATTATATTATTCTTCCCTCCTTAATTTTCTGGTTTGAAAAATCAACTGGGATTATAAACAAAGCTCTAATGGAGGTTTGAAGAAGACACAAAGTAAAGTATATCTTTGTCAGGGCATAACCAAAGTCACATTACAGAAATATGTAGGTATTTACAACTGTCTAGAGTGCAGGAGGCTGGGGAAGAGGGAATCAGAATCTAGGCAAACAAAAGTTCTTTTTTTTTTGGGGGGGGGAGGGTTTTGGCAAGATTGACAAGAAAATTTTGGTGGTTTCCATATTTTTCCTCTATGAATATTTTTATAGCTTTTTGTTGTTGTTGTTGTTTGTTTTAAAAGGTGATATAAATCTAGCCCTATATTACTTCTTGTTTACCATTTGACTTTAGCTAAGCAAGATAACAAGTAGACAAGGGGAATGTTGAAAGACCTGAAGTTTATTAACTTCCCTTCAGTTTCATGATTCTTCAAATGAGATCTAAACACTGTGAATTAGTTTTTCAATCCCACTGATTTTCCCCTATACTCATTATAAGGTAATGTTATAAAAAAATAAAAACAAACAAAAACAGATTTTTGGGTCTAAAAAGCAGAGAATGTGGTTTTTAATTTCTTTCTGCTACTTACCATCAACATAATCTAGAACAGACCATATAAATTGTGAAAAACCTTGGTTTATTCATTTGAAAATAAGAGGCTTGAACTCTAGGGTTTCTTCCAATTCTAAATCCTGTGATCCTCTGTAATTTGATATATTGATTCTGTAACCCATCTCAAGTTCTACTTTCTAAGTGATGTCTTGATGGAAGCCAGAGATAGAACTAGGGCTGAGTGACTGAGGGTTTTTTTAAGGGTAATGACATACAAAGGATGCAAAAACTGAATACATGCATACATACTTATAAATATATATATATATATATATATATATATATAATATATACATATATATACACATATATATAATATATACATATATATATATTTACCTACATAGAAGACATTATCATTGAATAACTTTTTCAAATTAATTGATTATTTTTTTCTTGTATTATTGTGTCAGTGTTTTTTTTTTCAGTCATAGTTTTCAAATAGTCCAATTATCCTTATGTTTTCTCTTCTTGTTCTCAAGATCTGCTGTTTTTCTTATAAAATGTTTCACATTCTCTTCTATTTTTTCATTCTTTATATTTTGTCTTATTATTTCTTGGTCTCTTTTAACTTCATTGGCTTCCTTGCCTAATTCTAATTTTCAAATAATTATTTTCTGCTGAAGTAATAAAACAAGGGAAAAAAGTAGCAATAAAAAAAAATCCATCAATCACTACCTCAAAGAGATTTTACAAGGAAACATATAAAAACATCATTGCTAAATTTTGAAGCCCCCAGATCAAAAAGACAATTTTATAAGTAACAACAATAAATATTCAAGTATACTGGAGCTACATTTAAACTTTTACCAGATTTATCGGAAGTTATAATAAAAGACTACAGATCCTAAAATAATATATATCAACAATAAAAAATAGGGTTGCAGACAAAAATAATATAATTAATAAAATTAAGTTTAATATTGAATTTTTTTAAAAAAAATGAACATTCAATGAACTCTCAGATTTTCAGAATTTTGTCTTAAATCAATTTTAATACAAATACAAAATTTAATAATTTTGTAAGTCATTTCTCCCACTCTATTGCCTCTATCACATGCAGGTTGGCATATGTTAACTGACACACTTCCCACACAGAACTTCCATTGTTTTTTCTTGTTAATTTTTTCCTTCTTAAAAATCACTCACCAGGAATGTTAAGAGGGCAAAAGAATAAGCATTTGGAGAATTATATTTCAATTAATATTGCCTTTCAATCTCCTTTTGAAAAAGATGATAATATTAAAATACTTTTTAAACATTTGAGTAAGAAGCTGCAGAACTGGATCCAGATGCTGACATCACAAGTACCTCTCTCTATTCTATTCCCTTTTCTACATATTGCTGGTCTAGACACAGTATTTGCAAACACATACTTTTGCTAGTTTGCTTTCTTGTGAAAACAGTTTGGAAACAAGTACTGTCATCATGTGAGGATTATATAAGTAAGAAATATGTCCAGTAGTCAATGGCTTAGAACACTGCTGAATACATAAATAGGCCTTTAATAAATATTTATCTTACAACTAATTACTATAGGATTTAATTAGAGCATGGATGTTAGAAATTATGAAATACAAGATCCTTGTTTTATTAGGCAGGGAATTAAAGTCCAGATAGGAAAAGCAAAATATCCAAGGACATGGAATTATTAAATAGAAGAACTGTTGATCAGTAATATTTTTTCAGTCATGTCTGATTCTGTAACCCTAAATTGCTATTTTCTTAGCAAAGATATTAGAGTAGTTTGCCATTTCTTTTTGTAGTTCATTTTATAGATGAGGAAGCCGAGGCAAATAGGGTGAAGTGACTTCTCTAAAGTCACATAAGTGTCTGAGGTCAGATTTAAGCTTAGAAAGATGAGTCTTCCTGACTCTAGGTCCACCACCCTGACTGCTGTGCTACCTAACAGAGACAGGATTCCAGTTCAAGTCTTATGGCTTTAAATTTCTTTCCATTACATTAATTAACATGTGTAGTGTCTTCTAAAAATGGGCCAGAAGACTTGTTCTCTAATAAGCTTTTGGTTAGTGTCAAAATCAATTATCTGAGATGAAAATATAAAGCCAATTCTTTTGTAGACATTTAATACACATTATTCCTCAAATGCCCCTTTCTTTCTGAATCTTGCTCTTTTTCAGATATTTCCTTTCTCTTGAAGTGAAAAAAAAATAAATTGGAAAAAAATGGGGAACCTGATTAGAGCCATAATTAACAATTCTAGTACTTAAGAAAAGAATCACAATATACACCTAGGACAAGTAGTCCTAAAATCCTAAAACCAATTTTCAAGAAAATTTCAATTTGGATGTGAGATTTGGAGAAAGGACTTGGACCTAGAACACAAATCTGTGACGTGAGAGCCCATGGTACCTTCAGTGTGCTATAAAAGTTCCTTCTGGTAGAAGGAGAAAAACATAGCAGAAAAGGGCTGTGCCATGGAGGAGGGAGCAACCTGATTTCAGCTAATTATTCTGGCTAAAAGAGTACAAAGTTCACTTGTTCGTAAGGCATGAAAGAAGATCGCTTATGATACTAAACGCTAAATTTTATTGCCCAGGAAGAAAACTGTGACTTTCATCCTAGTTAAAACTATAAATTTAGATCATATCTTTATCTTACTCCAAAGAAATTTTGTAGCAATTATCTTTTGATATGCATGTGTACAGACTACACTTTTGCTTTAGTGGAGTGAAGAATCATTTTATATATTACCTCTCTTTATGATTATATATCCTATAGCTCACTCTTGATACTTGTCTGATTTTTTTTAATGTCTTTGATGTGAAATGCATTGGGCTGATTGAGTGTCTCATTGATTAAGCATTGGCCCACAGATGGCTAACTTCTTAAATCAGAGAAAAGCACAATACAGATAGCTCCAGGGACTAGGAAGATGAGACAGTGATACTACTCTAATATTAGAGTTAGAAGCTTCTTGAAGACAGGTGCTATCTGGCTTAGTTTCTCATGATTTCCTCAGAGCTTAGAACAGTGCCTGGTGCAGAGAGAGCTTTTAAGTTTTTCTTTCTTTTATTTAATGACATATACAGATCTGAAAACAAACAAAAAACAAATTCAAACACAATCCTGATTTTAGTGTTAAGATCTCTTTCTTTGATTGGAAAATCAAGTCCCTATAAACAGAGGTCATTTTCAGGCCTTTAGTATCTGAGCCAGATAAAATGCTACCCCAGGCTAGCATGCTCAGCATGCAAAGTAGTTTAAAACATCGGTTTACCATTCTTCTTCCCCACCTAGAAAAACTCAAAGGAATGAGCTATGAAAGGGAACCTTAGTCAAAGGAAAGGCTACTCTCTGCCTGGAGTTTGTGAAGACAGACCCTGGTGACAGAAGCGGGGTCAGTAAAGAGCACAACAAAGAATTGAAATACAGGAGATATGTTTTACTAAGTGCCTTGTGTTTTGAGCAAAAGTTGCTTTGGTTAATAAAAGAGGGCATTTTTTTGGTCTCCTTTTTCAAAATTGAAAAATCTCTCCCATCACACACATACTTGGCCAGGTCCCTGGATAGCCTTCCATCTATAGCTCCAATGAAAACAAGTTACTGAATGAAAGTGTGACAAAAGGTGAGGTCAAATGAGAAAGAAAGGCAGGACAGGAGGGAGTGAGAAGAGAGTGAGGAAGTTGAGAAATACAGTGTCAGGATTGATTCTACATGTAAGCTTCAAAAAAATCTCCACTTTAGAAAAGAGCTATATTAGAGTACCCCAGAATGGGTGGTATGCATTTTTGATTCCTATTGCTTACTAGGTCCCTTCATCACAGAAGATAGAGCACAATCTGTGATTGGTGGACAATCCAAAAAGAAATTAAATTTAATTTAATTTAAAAATCCTGTCAAATTAAGGAAACTTGACATGGGGAAATTACAAGGGAATCTCAGTTGAAATTTGTGGAAATGAAAATTGAAGGAGAGGAAGGGTAATATGGACTTCATCACTACTTTTCTCTAATTTAGCAAAACAAAGAAATTTGTGGTTTTTATACCCTGGGATATCCTTCTTTCTAACCTTTTTTTCCAGACCTCCATAGCTAGTTTCTATTCTTTTGCTAGCAGTCAATACATGAAACCTAGGGAAAGAAAATTGAATACAGTAGGACTTATGATTTATCTCTCTCTATTTAATGTGTCACAATCTCTAACAATAGCTATTTCTTGTAATGAGAGTTGAAGACTTTGGAGTTAAATTTTTACTTCTACTGAATGTGTAGAGTTGTTTCTTGTCACCAAGGTTTGTCCCAATAGCCTATCACAGTCATTGTCTTCCATGGATCATGGCTCGAGGATTTAAAAATAAAAGTCATTGTTTAGGATTTCTAGAATCATGGTTCTAGGATTTCAAGGGATAAGACAGGGCAACTGGCACGACTGTTTTATTTTACAAATTAGTCAACTGAAGTCCACAAAAGATAAATGCCTTATGTAGCACATGTAGTACTCCTTAATCATCATGAGATCTGAATCCAAGACTCTGATTCAAGAACCAATAGCAATTTGAGTACCATAACTTCTATTCTCAGATTAAATTAATTTAAATCCCCATACTTTCACTATCCCTCTGCTTCATTATACTTTCCCAAAAGTTAATGAGCTAGATAACTCTTCCATGTATAAAAGATCACAAACATTTAGAGCTGGAAAAAAAAATTAAGAACATCTAGTCCAATCCCTTCCTTTTATAGATGAGGAAACTGATACTCAGAGGTGAAAAGATACCTCAAGATCAAATATTTTGTAATCATTAGAGTTAAGATTCAAATTTTTGACATCTAACTACAAATCCCACTATACCATACTATCTAACTATGGTCAATTTGACATTCAATTTATAAAACAAAAAACAAAAAAAACAAAAAACAAACAAACAAAAAAAAGTATTCCTGGGACCAGGAAGATTTGAGTTCAATCCAATCTCAAACACTTACTAGCTGTGTGACCTGTAGCAAATCATTTAACTTTTGTTTGCCTTGTAGTGAGCTAAGTGGCCTACTGGAAAGAACACTGGGTCTGAAATGAAGTCAGTAGTGTATAACTTAATGTTCTTTGCCTCAATCTATTGGAGAAGGAAATAACAAGCAACTCCAAAATTTTTGCCAAGGAAACCGCATTGATAGTTCTGGTGTGCTGTGGTCCACAGAGTAATGAAGACACAGGAATGAATGACTGAAGAGCAATGACTAATGTTTAAACACTAGGATAAGAGATGGAAATTACCCATGCATTAGTGGTATAGGAGGGCACAATCATTTAGACACATAGTCTTTGTTCAAAGAAGGTATAGAATCACAGATATATGAAACATTGCAGAATCACTAAATATTACAAATAAGATGTGATTTTAGGAATTAGGGTCCAGACATAAAATATTTTTTAAATAATAGCTTTTTAATTTTGAAAATATATGCAAAGATAGTTTTCAACATTCATCCATGAAAATCTTTGTGTTCCAAATTTTCCCTCTCTTCCCTTCACTCTGTCCTCTAGATAGCAAGTAATCCAATATATGTTAAGCATGTTCAATTCTTCTATAAATATTTTTGCAATTATCATGATATAGAAGAAAATCAAATCAAAAAGGAGAAAAATGAGAAAGAAAACAAAAATAAGCAAATAACAACAAAAAAGGTAAAAATGCTATTTTGTGATCCACATTAAGTCTCCAAAGTACTCTCTCTAGCTGTAGTTGGCTCTTTCCAACACGTCTATTAGAATTTGCCAAAATCACTTTATTATAGAAAAGAATCACTAGACATAAAATATAATAAATGATTTTAATGACAAATCAAGCAACCTTAAAAATTACAATATTGATTAGAGAATATAGAATTCTGAGCTAAAATTATCCATTGTTTGCCTGAATAGGAGTGTCTAGCTGTAAGACATCCAACAATATGCTATGCAGCTTTTTTGTCTTTAGGCAGCACCAATAGTAACACATAAGACTTGTTCAATCTCTTTGGTTGCAATGATATACAACCACATTCTAGAACTCAATTGAGTCCCTCAAAGAAAAAGTTAAGAGAGTATAGGAACCATGTAGGAACAAGGATGACTCATTTAAGATATCTGTAACTCCCTTTTATTCACTTCATTCTCGCCAATTCATTCTTTTATGACTTCTTTACTTTACATGTGGACTATACTTTCTGAGTCTAGTTTCTCTCCTCCATAGGAGGAGCTTATCATGGTCAGATTTATTTTTCTTAAACACCATTTTCATCAGGTCACTTTCATATTCACAAATCAATGCTTGCTCTTGCATCAAATCTAAACTCTTTTCCTTCTCCCTAATTTTTCTGTGCTTTGTTCATCCTCATTTGGTTTCACTACCTACCTAGTATAAATGTCCCACTATTCCAAACTACAGTTCTACTTATATTAATTTATTTATTGCATCAGGAATGTTCCATGTACATTTCTTCCTCAATATCATTGTACTTATTTCCTCCTTAACTTGGTTGATTTATATTTCAATTCATTCCACCAATCTAATCAAATATCAAGTTAACTTTCTTCAAAATTTTATTCACAATGACTTTCACTAATGATATATACATATTTATATTTATATTCTTATATATATATATTTTTTCATACCTCTCTAACTCCACATATTTCAGCCTTCTTGAGGACATGGACCATTCTTTAAGCTTTTATTATTTTTCTTTTTCTAGAGACCATGGTATAATTTGGGACAGGAAACTAACACTCTGTAAGCATTTCAAAAGTGATTTGTAACATAGGGAGATGAATGAGTCCATAGACTGCTGAACCTCAAGAATAGAAGACATGAATTCAAATCTTGGCTCAGACGTTTACTAGCTTTATTTCTGTGGCCTCTCTGTAAGTTTTCTTAAACTTAAAATGGAGATAATAATATCACCTCTCTCCCAGTAGTATGAATGAAATAATATTTTTAAAGTACTTTGCAAACTTTCAATTGCTATGTAAATATAAGCCATTATCACTTAAACAACGATTCTTCTAATCTTTATTCTTACTATTGTCACAGTAATGGATGTTGGGATGTATCATGCTTCCAATTACACAATAGCTCTCTATAGATCAGATTATCCTAGTCTTCTTCTTTTGTTATCTCCTACTTGCCTTGCATCACAGACAAGGCCTCTATCTTCTACTCCTACAATGTTACATAGCGTCTGGTTTATTGTATGCCTAGATGACCTTTAAACATCTTTATAATTAAAATGTTCTATGTGTCTATGATTTTGTGGCATAGCTTCCTTTGGTAGTATAGAGTAATATTACACCCTTCTTTGGAATATGGCAACTGTAAAACTGGTTACATGAAGGTACTTTCTGGAACCTTAGCAAATCAGTACGATTGCTTTGTCACCCTTCCTCAAGTTGTCAAAGTATCATTTGCCTGATTATGTGTTTACAGAGTTGTCTACCACGGGGTTTTTAACCTTTTTTTGAATCATAAATCACTTTGATAGTCTCATGAAACACATGGACCTCTTATCAAAACTATGATAATTGAAGGAAATTTTGGTTCCTAGTTAGAATTTAATATATATATATGTACGTGTGTGTGTGTGTGTATGTATTTTATGAAGATGACTTGAGATCAGTGATATTTACTTTGAATTGTTGCTTTTTCTATAAAGGGTTGCTCTGAAATGTCCACATACTTTTACCCAAACTTCTTTGTAACTACTGCTAATACATACATATATATATATATATATATATATATATATATATATATATATATATATATATATATATATACATACTTTAACTTCTAATTAGGAATATATATATATATATATTTTTTTTTTTTCAAAACATCCAAGTTGACACTTATCTCCTGAAATCTATCCATGGAATAATGTCTATTTTAGTAGATATGGTTATTATGAGATTTATCTTCATTTATTTCAATATGGGTTGGGCTTACAATTTGAAAAAGTATACCACAATAAACATTTGTTTTACCTTTATATCCTTGGTTATTTTCATAACTTATTCCTTAACATTTATCATCTCCATATTGGAATCAGCCTTTGCCATTTACTTCTGCCTTTTAAAAAAAATAACTCATTTTGATTTCACCATTTTTCCTTACCACACTAGTATAGAAAAGTACAAACACAACTTACTAGACCAGCCCTTCAAAAACATAAGAACAATGGAGAGTCCCTCTACACTCATTTGCTTTCTTTTTTCCTTCCCCTTCTCATTTCACCCCAAGTGGATTAGTTGAAGTCCTGAAACAATTCCAACAAGGTCACACTGTTTGATTCTGCTGTCAGTTTATATTATGTCACAGTTTTTATAACTAAATAAAAATACAAAAGAATAAAAAGAATGGAGGGGTATGGCTGGATTCTGTAGCAGGGTAGAATATAACATTTCAATTGGCCAGCTGATCTGTCTTCACTGCAGCCTTCCCCAACTAGCCTCCCAGATGAACTTTAAATTTTAAATATTATGTATGTTATCTAGGAAAACTGAATTAATCAAAAAGGATGCAGGGACACCACTCAATAGGTAGTATATTTCATTCTTGTAAGATGAAACTAAACTCTTCTCCTAGTTTCGGAGCATGATAGGGTAGATCCTAAAGTCCACTTAAGAACATTCCCCTCTTTTTATAGACAAAATCGAATCTTAAAGAGGTTAATGACTCACAAAGGCAGATAGTAAGCATCAGAGATGGGATTTCTAATCTGTTGGGAGGGGGAGCAAATTTAAAGTAGGTCACAAACATTTCTATAATTATTATATCTATTGTCTCATGATTTTCATTTCTGACATTTCAAGGATAGTTATAAAAATGATTAAATCCTATCAAAAATGATCTCTTTAGTAGCCTAATTTTTTCTCCACCAAAATATCTATATGTGCAACATTTTTGTTGTCTGTTTTAACTTCTTTATATTTAAGAATACTAGAGGGGCAGCTAGGTGATGCAGTGGATCTAATACCATCCCTAAAGTCAGGAGGACCTGAGTTCAAAAGTGACCTCAGACACTTTCTAGCTGTGTCACCCTGGGCAAGTCACTTAACCCCAATTGCCTCAGCCAAAAAAAATACTAGAAAAAAATTAGGTTTTGACATCAGAGTAAGATTGAGATGTGGCTCAGTAATAAGGTATCATTCCCTATTAGTCTTTTTATTTACCTCATTAATGGAGCTATATATCTAATACCTCTTTGTGGAATGTAAATTGCCTTGGAAAACTGTGCCACTGGATTTCCAGCTCTATAAATGTCTGATAAGTACTCAAATATGGTCTTCATAGTAGACTGTCCTCTGTCTGAGAATCTTTGCACAAAAATATTTGTCTAATTGAGTGATGAAATTTTTTAATATATCATCCCATGTCTATATCAGCATAATGCTTATTAGTATTATCATTTAAATAAATGCTTTTGAAGTCATTAATTACAAATTACAATAGTGCTTCTCAAAGTAATGTCCCTGAGGAGTTTATAATGTAATCTGTGGGTTGATCTATTAATGTTTAAACTACGACAGTTTATGCTTATGTTTTACCTTACTAATTATTTATACTGCTATCTAAAAAAAAAAAAAAAAAAAACATTGTTTTTACTTAGAAGGAAATCTTTTTTTTTTCCTTTTTAGAGGTAGATGAAAACATTAGGAAAAGGTGCTCTCCAAGGTCTTTATTCTTGCCAAAATCACTTTCAATTTGAGAAAAACAAAGTTTATAACTTAATAATTTATGTCTATCATTTATGAAGATGACTAGAGATCAGTGATATTTGCTTTGAATTGTTGTTTTTTCTATAAAGTATAAAGGATTACTCTGACATGTCTACATATTTTTACCCAAACTTCTTTATAACTACTGGCAAATGCTTACTTGCATAATAAGCCAAAATTAAGGGTTTAATCTGTATAGTTAGGGCATATAACTACTTTCAGCTAATGAGTCAAACTAAGTGCTATCTGGTCTGCATCATGTTCAGTCCAAATGGACTAACTAAAATTCTAACTACAGAAGTCTGAAAAGGATTTTGGTTTCTATACTATAGAATGACAACAACAAAATATTTAAATTAATTCAGACAACCTGGATTCTGTGCAATGGTCAGTAGTTGGAGAGACTCTCTGGTGTAGTAGAATTTGAATAGTCACTTGTTGCACTGACAGTACCCTTTGGGGCAATAATATGGGAAATGCTTTGTTGTTATATGGTCCCTCACTGGAGCTGTAACACTAGAATAGTGTTATTATACCCAGAATCCCCTTTGTGACAATAACAAAAGAAATGCTGACTTTCCTACCACCTATATTTCCTCACTCCCATGTGCAGTTGTAACATGGAATGGTCACTTACTATGCAGTACCTTAAACTCCTTTTGGAACACTAAAAATAACTGTCTTTCTATCATTTAAGCTAAGAGACTCCCTATAAATAAGCTCAGAGAAACCAGAGAGCTACTTGAATATTTCACGGATCAAACTTTGACTGAAAATTGCAGCGGTTCTTAATAAATTTTATCCTGTTCATGATTTTCTTTGGAGAATTCTACCCATTCTCTCCCTCCCACCCAAATTTCAAACAAATCTGTTTTTTCTTAAGAAATATGCAATATAAGACTCAAAATACTCAAAATGAAGATGAGGAAGTTGACAAATGAAAGTCTTAGAACCTAGAATAATATTTTTCATATAGATCTAACAAAAAAATTAGTTGTTTATTTTCCTAGAAAACTTGTCAAAACACATTAGAGGGAAAGAACATGGAAACAAATAGAATAAATCACATCAAAATAAATATTTTTTTTCTTTTGGGGGGCAGAACCATAAACATAGCTTAGAATACTATATATAATATACTTGGGTTCAGAAAGGAAACTCCCACTATTCCTTATGATATGAGAGCTCTTTGAGAGTAGAGATTGTTTTTTGACTTTTATGCAGTGTCTGGCATATGGGGAGGGGTGTGTTTAACAAATACTTATTGATGGTCAGACAGACTTATCCCCTTATAGATAAGATGAAGCAATGTGAACTAAAGGACAGTTTAACTATGTGGATTTGGAACTGGTTGGATGACAGGGACTCTAAAGTGTTGATTAATTGATTAATATCATCCTCAAGGGAGGTCTCTAGTGGAACATCCCAAACATCTGTCTTTGGTCCGTTCCTGTTCCAAATTTCAATTATTTAGGTGAAGTCTTATTGAATTTGCTGGAACTGATAAATAAGACAATGAATAAAATAATTGGTATTGTGAATCTCTACAAACTAAAAGGATATATTAAATTTAATCAGATGGAATTTAGCAAGGATAAATATGCCTTCTTAACTTAGATTAAATATATTTCATTTGCTTATGTTCAGGATTGAAGAAATATGACTTTAAAAGGAGGAAAAAGAACATGGCTAGGAGTGGGGATACTGCAAACCCAATAGAAAGTGATAATTTTAAAAGCAACTTTCACCAAAACAAACTACCACAACCACCAACTAATGTGATCTTTGGCTGGTTCATGACAAAAAAAGAGAAGTATATGATAGATCTTGCCTATTTGGGTATCAGAGAATCAAATACATAAATTTTGGGGGTGGAAAAAGAAGTTATGAAGATTATAAACCCCTTAAAGAGAGGTGCTTATAACATAACATAACAAAAGTCTTTCTATCTCAGAGCTCAGTGTAATATTTGGCATATAGCAAAAGGTTATTCAATAATTTTTAGTTGAATTTGATAAAAAAAAAAAAACTAAATTGAGCAAGTACAAAAAGCTCTAGAAAAGGAGGAATTAGGATTGCTGAATTTGCCTTCTAGTATTGCCACTATCCTTAAGTTTTATAATCTTGAGCACATTACTCAACTTCTCCAGACTTCACTGTACTTTTCTATAAACAAAGAAGATGAAATTAAATTATATCTAACATCTCTTTAACCTCTAATGTTATTTGATGCTATGATGTACCTACAGTTAATTCTTTTGTTTGAATTGTTTTTATTTTTCTGTTTTTTTTGTATTTTTATTAAAGTTTTCTTTTTATTTTTAAAGTATGTGCATAGATAATTTTCTAGATTCACTCTTGCAAATTCTTGTATTCCAATTTCCCCCCTTCCTTCTTACCATCCTGTTCCCCATTTGGCAAGTAATCCAATATATGTTAAACATGTGCTATTTATATTTGCAAATTTCTACAATTATCATAATGCACAAGAAAAATCAGATCAAAAAATGAGAAAAAATAAATTGTAAGCAAATAACAACAAAAAGAATTAAAATATGTTGTGATCCATACTCATTGCCTACAGTCCTCTCTCTGGGTGCTCTCTTTATCACAAGACCAGTGGAACTTTCCTGAATCATCTCATTGTTGAAAAAAGCCATATCCATCCGAATTGATAATTGTATAATCTTCTTGTTGCCATGTACAATGATCTCTTGGCCTCTCTGAAACCATCCTGTTTATTGTTTCATATAGAAAGTAAAATTCCATAACATTCATATACTATAACTTATTCAGCCATTCTCCAACTGATGGGCAGTTTCCAGTTTCTTGCCACTACAAAGAGGGCTGCTATAAAAAGTTTTGCACATGTCAGTTCTTTTCCCTCCTTTATGATCTCTTTGGGACACAGGTCCAACAGAGACACTGCTCGATCAAATAGTATTCACAGTTTTATAGTCCTTTGGGCATAATTCCAAATTGCTCTCCAGAATGTTTGAATTGGTTCACAATTTCACCAACAATGTATCAGTGTCCCATTTTCCCACATCCCTTCCAATGCTCATCATTATCTTTTCCTATCATCTTACCAAGCTGAAGAATGTGTCTCAGTGTTGTCTTAATTTGCATTTCTTTGATCAGTAGTGATTTATAGCACCTTTTTCATATGACTAGAAATGGTTTCAATTTCTTCATCTGATAATTGTCTGTTCATATCCTTTGACCATCTACTAATTGGAGAATGGCTTGAATTCTTATAAATTTCACTATATGCTTTTAGAAATGAGGCCTTTATTGGTTGAATTGTTAATCACTTTTATTGAATTGTTAGGAAATATCAGATTTTAAATACTGAATTAACCTTATGTATAGATATACTTGGAGATTAGATTAAAAGGCTTTCTGAGCTAATTGCTAGTTTTAAAATAATATGAGATATATTAGGGCTTAGTAGAAGGAGCTCAGCTCTTGGTTTCAAGTGATCTGAGTTTGAATTTCACTTGAAATACTTTTCAGGTATGTGATTTGGGGTTAATCAATTAACCAATTAATGGCTCACTGGTAAATTCCCTCACTGGTAAAATGCTAATTACAATGTTCATACTACCTTCTGAAAGTGCTTATTTTTCATTTTAAAGTTTTGAATCAACATATATATTTGAACTGAATTATGGCAACTTCAGCAAAGTAAACTTTCCCAATATTATTTCTATAAAATGTAAAACCGTATACAATTTTGTCCTTGAACTTTATAATTCTTGCGTGTCTTCTTGGTCCATTTAATTATGTGAGCTGACCCTTTCATGATAGAGTTGTTATAGATAACCAAGTAAAGGATTTATATTTCACACTAAGTAAGAATCAAAACAACTGAAATTTTAACTAACTTAAGACACTAAAGAGGCAAATGAGTTGCTGTAATAACTACCTTAGAAAATTTTTACATAGTTTAAAAATAATTTATTATTTTATCATCCAAGTGTCAGAAAGCAGTGTATTGGGATTTGGGGACCTTTATAAATTTGGGAACTTTATTCTTGTGAAAAAGAAAAATGTCCAATTTGTATTTGGTATGTTATGTGTATATTTGTGTGGTACACGTGCAATAAATATTTTAAAACTCAGTGCCATTTTGGATATTGTAATTTAGAAGAAAGTTTAGGAGATAATTCTAAATCATCTCCTGTGCCTAACTTTTTGATAGTTTGAGTTAAATTTTATGAGACATTTCTTCCTCTATAAAGTTCTAGGAATATGAGTTGCAAACAATTATGACTTTTTTAAATGAGAGAGAAATCCAATGAAAAAAAAAATCACACACACATACACACACACACAAAAGAAAAGACAAATATCTAACCATCATCATGTATCACATATATAACCCTGATCACATTTATCACATATTAAATGGGTACTACCTTTAGTTTGAGATAAGTTGGAGATTTTATTCCAAAGATCTGTGCTTTTGTATCTATATCACATACACATATACACATATCCATATATATATGTATATATATACATATATATACGTATGTACATATATTATGTCATATGCATACATATCAATGTGTATATGTATGTATATATATACACATATAGATATAGATAGATAGATAGATAGATTGATAATATTATGGGTTCAATTCCAGACTACCACAATAAAGTGAATATTGCAATAAAGTGTCACTTTTTTGTTGTTTTCCCAGTAGTAAAAAATAATAATAATAATGTTTACACTATATGTTGTTCAGTTGTTTCAGTTGCTTTCAACTCTTCATAATTGCATTTTGGTTTTACTTGACAAAGATACTGGAGTGTTTTGCGATTTTTTTTTTACTTCATTTTACAAATGAAGAAACTGAGGCAAACAGAGTTAAGTAACTCACCCAGTGTCACATAACTCATATCTAGTGTCACATTTGAACTCAAGAAGATCAGTATTTCTGACTTTAGACATGTTAAACTATGCATTGCCACACCTAAGTCCTCCTATATTTAAACTATGCTGTAGTATATTAAGTGTGAAATAGTATTGTCTAAAAAATATTCCTACTTTAATTAAAAATACCTTGTTGTTACAAAGTGATAACATCATTTGAGACTTCAGCAAGTAATAATCTTTTGTTGTTGTTGTTGGAGAGTCACAGTGTTGATTGCTGCTGATTGACCAGGGTCATGGTTGCTAATGGTTTGAATAGATATGATAATGTCTTAGAATAAGACAATGATGAAGTTTGTTGTGTTGGTTGACTCTTTCTTTCATTTGAATATTGAGATGCCACTGCAACGTTATTTATTGGCCTAATTTCAATATTGTGTATCTTGGAATAGAGAGACTGAAGGAAAAGGAGAGAGATGGGGAAATTGCAGGTGGATAAAACAATCAGAAAATACACATTGATCAATTAAGTTCATTGCCTTATGCCAGCATGGTTCTTGGTCATCATAGATCACCATAAGACATATAATAATAATGAAAAAGTTTAAAATATTGTGAGGATTACCAAAATGTGACAGAAAAATGATATGAGCTCATGGTATTGGAAAAATGGCACCAATAGACCATTGCTTAACACAAGATTGCCACAAATTTTCATGCTGTTGTTGTTTGTTCTTCATTCTCAAACAGGACCAATGATATCATGAGGGTGATGTCTTGACATGCACATGAAATGGATTTAAGTGAAGCAGAACTGAAGAAAGTTGTCAGCCTCACTCTAATTTATAATAAAAAAAGTGCAATATCTGTGAAGTTCAATGAAGCAAAGCATAATAAAATGAGGTATGCTTGTACACTATCTATGTATATTTTGTGTAATATTTTCTGTTTCTCCTATTTTAGGACTCTGTTATATTTAGAATTAAGGGGAATGTTTAATTAAATTGCATGAAAGATAGGACAGAGATTTTATTCAAATGGTCTAAAGGAATAGCTATAGGGTTCAAATTTCCATGTGTCTTAGTTAAGTTAAACCTATTCTATGCCATTTCTCTATATATTTCTTCTGTGTCTTTCATTTTTTAAAAATTCTGTGTCCATCCCATTTCAATCAGGACCTAATTATGAATTAGATAGCATTGCCTGCTTAGTTTTATCCAACTTTGGGTTTCCATGTAAAATCATAAATATAATATATGTTTTTTTTAAAAGAGAGTTTTTTAAATCATTAGAGGGGAATGTCAGTTATTAGTGGTTTTCAGTTTTTTGAATGACCTCTTATTTAAAAAATATTAGAACCCTAATTTTATTGATTGCATGAAAAAGGGGATATTTTCCTGGAGTCTTTAACTTTATTTTTGTACCTAAAATTCTAAAGGAAGGTAATCTGTCTCTAGCTCTCCAAATGATCTTTCATTTGTGCCTAATGCAATGAAAGATAATTGAGACAAATACTCAATAAAATAACATTTAATTTCAGTTATTCCATAAATAAAATATACATAATAAGTGCTTTCTTCCCAACTCACAACATATACCTTGAAGATCTATTTATAAAAATAGTGCTTTGAGCTCTTGGGAAGCAGATGCTCTATAGATATAATATGCAATTTTTATTTCCATGGGTCACTACTTCAGACAATGACTTTCACTTGCAATTTACAATGAGTTTAATTACTTTTACTGAAATTTGAGGGGGTAAAAGTCTGTTTTCCATTTGGATAGGGGCCAGGGTAGCATATCTAGCTGATATAAGCTGATTTATTCTAAGTAATTCTCTCAAGCTGGTATCAGGAATAGTTTATAAATATCAGCTAACAGGCCTTTGCAGGTTTCTAAGAAATTAATTACAGTATATTTTCAATTAATTGCCAAGTTGCTGAAGGAATTCCCAAGGAACCCACATTTTAAAAATTGTGATCTTGCTGTGCATAAAGATATTGAAATATTCAGTTACAGAATTATAGATTCTGAGATGGATGGATGATCATGTTATCCAACATCTTGATTTTATAGATAAGGAAATGGTGCAATAGAGAGAGAAAATGACTGGCAAAAGGCCTCATTGGAAATAAGTAGTTGAACTTGAATTAAACTCCATGTTCTCTGACTCAAAGCCTGGTATTCTTTCTACCTCTAGTCATCTATACTAATTTAATAAGATCTTCTCTTATAAGTATTATGAAAAATGATTGAACTCAAACATAAAAACCTCTGCTTATATTTAAGAAAATCAACATATTCCATAAATTCAACACATTTTCTTTAGTGATATATTATGTCCACTGCATTTAGTTATCCAGTTTGAAAGAAATGTAAAGTCAATTGATCAACAAACATTTATTATATAGCTACTTTGTTCCAGGCACAGTAGAAGGTATTGGGGATACCAAAAAGAGACAAAAGTAACAATAAAAGCAACAACAAAAGACCAGTCACTGCTATCATGGAATTTATATTCTATACAGAGAGAACACTTATATACATGGAACTATATACAAAGTACACCCAATATGTGTTATGTGTCTAGAAAGTTCAAGAAATTAAAAAAAAAAGACACCCAGCAAACTTGAGGCTAATAAGAATATTAGCATAACTGTCAATTTGCTTTCCCAGATAAGGTATTGATGAGATACACTCAAACCTGCTGATGATTTTCCAAGGCAACAAGAAGAAATTACTATATTTATCTAGTCGGTCTCCTAGTCAATTTTAAGTGTTTGCTGAAGAGAATAAAATAAAGGGAGTATTTCCAATCTTGCAATATGGATTCCCTTAGTAGTTTGTGAAATGAGAAGTATTGTAAGATTGGTTAGCAATACAATAGAAACACGGGAAATGGTTGATTTTTTTTTCTTCAAAGTAGTTGATTTAAAATAGATTGTCTACAACTCTACTACTACTTTGTTGTTGTGATTTTAATTGAAAATACCTATGAGGATGATTTAATCGTCTAAAAAGAGTTATTCTTGAATTCAAAGAAAATCTAAATTCAAATCATGTCTCAGTTACAAATTATTTGATTATAGAAAAGTTCCTTAAGCCTTCTAAGTTGCAGCTTCCTCATTTAATATTGATATTAGCTACCTTAGTCACGGTAAATAATGATGGCATAATGCTCTTGATATACTTCTAAATATTATATCAGCATTAGGATTATATGATAATGATGATGATGATGATGATGATGATGATGACAACGATGATGATGACTAGACTGGTTTAAAAGTGATGAAATTCAAGTCCTAGTTTTTTGTCCATCATTAGCCTTTTGTGTGATATTGGACAAGTCCCATCAACTTTTCTCTAAGGTCTTTGCCATATCTATCTTTTATCATTCAGGGAGACTTGTAAATCTAACTTAAGATGGCGAAGAAAACGATAGGGTGAAACACAAATAAAAGTCTAAACTGCACATCCCTAATTTTATGCATTGATGAGGAGCATCATGTTAAGTTGACACCCATGGACCAATGTCAAGAGAAGGAAACAGATCAACTGTCATTCTGATTAGGTCAGGCTAATATTTAACCTAATATTTCCATCACAGGGCTAGATAATGGAATATAGAATATGCTTATAAAATTCATACCTGATATTATCATCAGACATTCAATATGTGTGAACTAAATTTAATTATCATTAGAAGATATGAAGTAATCCTTTCATTATATATAGTTCTAGGAAGAAACTATTCCTGACTATTAAAAATATAAATTGATTCCGTTTATATGGAAAATTCATATAAAACTAAGGAAGATTATAGTGATGCTTAAAAACTAAAATATGAAAAAATAAAATCAAAGAAATTGGGCTTATATTTAAACTTATTCATTTGAACTAATGAGGAGAAGCCATTTGAATTAGTGAAAAATCAGACATAAGATAAAATTACAGAGGTTCAGTGTCATGTACATGAGAAGTAATTCACAAATGTTCAGTTGAATTAAATGACTTTAAAGTACATTTAATAACTTGAATAGTTCACAACATAGGTCCAAATTTTCTGGCACTAATTTTATGAATTAGATATTACATAATTAGCATCACATATCTGTAAATAATTAATACTTTTGATATTTGCAAAAGTTGCCAACTCTTTTACCTCAGTGTTTTAAAGAATATGTTTTCCATTAAAGTAAATTAAAATCTTAATTCTATTATGTCAAAGATTTGTTTGTATTATAATTTTAGGATAAAACTTTATACATATAATCTGTTTATATGATATAGAGCTAAATATTTTAAGATATATTTTAGAGATTTTAAATAAGATATGGATTTTAAGATAAGATATATTAAAGGTTGCTGAAAATTCAGGTAAAGAATTTTGACCTAGATATATTAATTTTATTTTATATTTCTATTTTAGCAATAAAAAAGAATTCAGTAGTCATTAAAACAGTGATCTTTTTTAGAATGTTCATGTGAAATTTACTTATTTCTTTTTCTAATTATATAGTAAGTGAAATGGTCAACTCATCTGGGTGTGAAACTGGAAAAATAGAGGGACAAAGGTTTTTTTTAGTCAATGTTCTTTCATGTTTGGAAATTGCCTTGGTGGCATAAAACCCAAATTGAAAAAAAAATCCCTTTTAACTCAAGAAGAAAGTTCAAATCATCAAGGCTGCTGAGAAAAATAAAGGAGAAAAAAAGAAAACAACACTTTGCTTATTCCCCAGGCTTTTTGAAAGTTTCTGATAAGAAGTGTTAAAAAAAAAAAAAAAAAAAAAACTCTCAAAATAATAATAATAAAATGCTCCCATGTGAGAAAAACTGTGAATCTCTTAGGTAAACAGTCTGCCACTTTCAAAGCAGTCCTCAATGATTCCATGTTTTATATTTTTATATTCTTGATGCCTTGATGTAGATTCTATAGTGTGACAGCCCCAGCCTGGTTGCCTTACTACTCCTAGCTAGTTAGTACTGAACATTAGAGAGTTAAAAAAAGAAACCCACAGCCAGATACTTCATCATTTGTGTAGTTTATTTTTACTCTTTCCCCTGGCCCAACCATAGCAGCTGCATAGTTTAAATATTCAAAACCAAACTGCTAGAATTAAGTCATTCCTTTATTTTTTCACTTCATTCAGCTTTGAAAGAGGGTGACTCTGACCTGGGTAATTTTCATTGCAGATCCCTTCCTGCTTTGGAATTTCATTGCCTTGAACTTCATCTTTCTTTTCTTCCTTTATCATGTATCTCTGAAAACCAGCAAGTGTGATCTTAATGTAGAAGTGGGATGCTCTGAAGTCAAGAAAATGTCTTTCAGAGCTGGCAATGCAAAATTGCCTTACCTGAATGGTTAAAGACCTCTAAAACAACAACAACAACAACAACAACAACAACAACAACAACAACAACAACAACAGTAATAACAAAAACAGGCAACCTGCTTCTTCCTCCTGAAGCAGCAGCAACAGCAACAGCAAAAGCTGTCAAAGGCCCAGGTGCACCAAGATCCAGCAATTTCTCCAACAAGCTAGTTGCATTCTTCTTTGAGAGTCTAGCATTTGGCAGCTGAGGTTCATTCCAGCATTGGTAAGAGGAGCAACTGCTCTCTTGAGAATTTGCAATCATACAGAAAAGATTGGAATTCAATTGGCATCCATTCTTCTCCCATCACATATATGTAATCCTGGGACCATGTGTGAACTAGCAAAGCAACTTCCTTTAGGGGATTTGGGGATAGTAAGAGACATTGACTTGACATTTTTTCTTATCTTTTGGAAGAGCTGAGTTCCTTTATTTTTTTAAACTACTAAGCCTTACTCTCAGTCGATGACAGATAGCTACAACCAATGTTGTAGAAAGTGGATTAAAATGAGACAAATAGAACTGTCGGAGAAAAGAAATGTGGGCTTAGCAAATTTAGCAAATTCTATTCCCAGCTGATTTTCTGTATGACCATAAATAATTCACTTAACCTTCCCAAGAATACAGTTCTTATAGTAAAATGGAAAGACAATTAGTCTTCAGTTTACAAGAAAGTTTGCGATCCAAAGACTTGCTTATAAGTTTGAGTTTGTAACTGTGATGGTATTTCCTCATCATAGTAGTGCTACAACGTGTTAGAAGAGCATTGAAAGTATAGTAGATGAGATCTGGGAGCAGCAAGACAGAAGTAAGGTTCAACATCCTTAAGGAATATGCAAACCTCTATTCTGCTGGAATGTTCACTTATAATCATGGAGTAAAAACCTGGAGGAAGATTTTGCTATTGATATTTGGGATCAACCCCCATAAGTAAGCTTGTTCAGATGTATATTATTGAAATATAGATATATAATATTGAGATAAGAAAATAGCTGGAATCTTATCATGGGAGAATAATATAAGATTTGATTATCTTGGGGCAACCTTCCCTGTATATTAACTGTTTTATACATTATATATTGAATGTAATCCCTAAGAAAATTTTGTATGTTAGGTTCTGCTAATGAGTTTTCTGAAGTCTAAATAATAAACAATAAAGAGATTTCTTTATGAACTAGAATGTTAGGAGAAGTTCAGGGCTATATCATTCCAATGGGTTACCTAGGTCAAAGTTCAATGCTGTAGTATTCTATTATAAATGAAGGCTAATTTCCATGATTAGACCATAAAAGATCATTCAATATATAAAATAAAGAAATCATGCCAATAACAGTATTATTTAACACCCCATTTTACAAAGATGGGTAGACTTTGGATATACCATTTTGTAGAAATTTTCAGACATATCTAATATATTGATTATTTTTTTTTGAAATTTCTCTCTTTTTCTCACACATTAGAAGCAAAGACTCTTCTGTATAAAGTAGACTATGATGCTAATATAAAAGTAGAAGCTATTACTAAAAATAATATTTAATCAAGATGTGGTAACACATATCTGTAGTCCTTAATATTGTTTAGGTGGAGGATGATTGGATCACTTGAATTCAGGAATTCTGAGTTGTGTTTGAGTATCTATATTAAGACACAAACCAATATGGTGAGCCCCTGGGAATATAGTAGCCAAAAAAATGGTGAACTCAACTATTTTGGAAATGAGACACCAGAATAGGGCCTCTGAGTAGATTTTGTCCTTTTAGCTTCGGTTGGCGTGAACTGGAGACAGAAAGAAGATGTGGAGATCCAGTCTCAAAAAATCATCATAATAAGACTTAAATAGTAAAACTATACCAAAACAAAACAAAACAAAAAATCTCCATATGAATGAAGAAGAAAAACAAAACAAAATAATTTCTGAATCCAAAGCTCATTGGATTTCTTCTCAAGCCCTGAATGTTAACTCATTTCAAATATTAAACTTCCCTGAAATCTCTCTGAGGCATGTGTGCATGCATGTGTATGTGTTTATACAATGACTGGGAAATTGGACAGAAGTTCCGGTTGTTCATTAGTTTTCAAAGCTATGGAAGGATATAAGTAAGACAGAAGAATAAGTAGTCTTCATTCCTAGGGATTAGAGTATCAGGGACTATTTGTGAAGGATCTTTAGGGAATTGACTATAGCATTATCGTAGCAGTAACTTGAAGGCAAAAACTGTGTTCTATTTATCCAAAACTTAGCACAACTTAATATACAGATAAATATACTTGCTAAATTATTTAAATTTGATGGAAGGTCTTTTTAGGTTTCATTAATGCATTAGTCATATTTCTCCTTTTTATCTCTTTGCAGTTCCTTTCTCTTCTCATCATAGTTGATTAAAAAGCTCCTTTACTTCTTATTACCTTTATGGGCTCAATCTATGATGTATATGCTTATTTTTGAAATTAAAAGTCAATCACAGAAAAGCATGCCAGTATGTTCAGTGTCATTGGAAACAGAGCTTTGCTTTCAATGATATGAGGGAATTATCTCTACCAATGAAGAACAGAACTTCCATTGCATTTTATGGTTTCACAGAGTTGCCATCTGCAAAAGTTAAAAAAGTCTTTCTGTTTCAGGGGCAAAATTTGAACACAGGCCTGCTTGACGAGAAACTAGTTCTCTAAACTTTCTTGGGTGAAGAATACTTTCAGAAACAAACTGCAATAGAAAAGTGAGGGAAGTCTATGTCTCTAAATAATTTGAGACCTGTACATAAAGACAGTTACAAAGGAATAATGTCATATGACTTCTGACTCTGTGAATTGTAGACTTTCTTTATTGCATATCTCTGTAACATTTACCCATGTGGGACATTGCATTTAAATCTATTTAAAACGACAGAGATAATGACCACCAGTGAGAAATACTTGAGTAACTTTTTGTTTCAAGAGGACAGGTAGACATGTAAATCTAACCCTAGGAATATATCCATGTCCTTTATCAGGCTATCATGACTAATCAGAATCAGTAAGCATCTTCCAAAATTATTGCAAAATAAACAGATAAACACTTAAACAATGAGCAGTCTAACTGAATCAGGTAACAAATTTTGTTTGGTCAATGAGAATCTACACCTAAATCTGTGATTAGTTAGCTCTAAGTGGAATTTGCATTTGTTTAATTTATTCCTTTGCAAAAAATTCTCAGGAAGCTCTATATTTTATACTTGAAAAGCCAAACTTCTTTTCATTAACGTAAATGGAACATTAACTATTAGCCTTTCCTGTGGGCAATTGAATGCTACTATTATGCAAAGCAACCTAGCAAAGACTACTTCATATTTGTATTTGTTCCTCATGTGAACAATGAAATGGGCTTCTTTCATTATGCTTTACTAGTTTATTGCTAAATGGTTTCTTGGTTAATTAAATTACTTTTCAAAGACATGTAACCAGATTCCTGTTCCTCTCTCATTTCTATTTGCCTATTTGTCTGACTCCCTTCAAGCTTGATAGATTCAACTTTAATATGCTATGCTTTCGCTATTGTAGTTTTAGGATTTAAAGTATCACACAAGTAAAATATCCTGCTTAATCCTGAATGTGAATGAATATGAATATGAGAAGGAATAAGAATGGTGAAGAGGTCAGTCTTGGAGTCAGCAATACCTGGATGTAAGTTCCCTGTTGCATTTATAGTAGCTGTGAGCAGTGAACTATTCATTTGTCCTCCCAATGTTGGTAACACCTCATGGTCTTAGCCAACTCCCTAAAACAAGAGTTCTTAAGCTTTGGCCACTTAGTTTTTTTTTTTTTTTTAATATTCTGTTAATGGTACATAAATAAAATTTGTCTTCTTCGCAATCTTATATAATTTAATGAATTAAAAAAAATTCTGAGAAGGGAGTCCATAGACTTCATCAAACTACCAAAGGACTCACTGAAACACACAAACACCCCCCAGGTTCCCTCCCACACACACCATGTTAAAAACTTCTTTGAGTCTCTAAATTATAGATGAGTTGCTGATCCAAAGTGGTGGAGGAACTTGTTGATACTTGGGATTCTATACATTAATGAAGTCACTAGTCAAGATCCTTCTTTCCCCATCTCTGCCATTGCCAGAGTTTGAGGGGGATGGTGAATGAATCTAGATGGTAGGAAATTCTCCAACCACCTTGAAGAGCTTTCATTAATGAACATTTGTTAGAAGATACTTATTGGCCTCAGAGATCCTATGCTACCATCCTGCTTTCTATACTGTTTACTTTTGTTCTAAGATTGATAGAAGAACAATGAAAGTTTTTCTTGAAATGTGCTACAGTTTCCTCTTGTTAAGTGACGTATTTCCTTTCCTGCTGTCTGTGAATCCACATATTACCTTCAGGCAATGTGTGGCATGCCACTTTGTAGCCAAATTACAGAAGTGGTAAGGTCTGGATTCAGGAAGACCAATCTGCTGAGCAGCTTAAAAGGAGGCAATACACTTTTCATTAGAAGTCATCAAACTAATGAGTTTTTCCTGACTAGTCAATTCAGCCAGTCCATTAAACATTTTCTATGAGTTCAGGATACACACTAGGTAACAGTCATAAGTAAAAGAATTTAACATTACTCTTTCCACTCTGACTGCTGAATAAAGAATAAAAGGGAAGTATTGGGGAAAACAATCATGTGTGGAAAACAATCAAGTCTTTGGAGAGCAATAGTAAAATTTTCTTCTTCACAACAAAATACTCCCCTTCATGGCACACTACATTCTAGTAAGACTAGATTATGTGTCTGAACGTGAACTAGTGTGTTTGTTATATCCTCTGATCTTGCTTAAATTATTTTCTCTCTGACTCCTCAATTCCCAGATTTCTGTTCCCTATTCTTACATTTTTCAATGTTATCTACTAGATGGAACTTTTGTTAAATGCTGAGTCTAGAAAAGATTAAACTCTTTAATTCTAAAATATGTTATGTAGTTATTTACTATATTAATTTTAGGCATTTCTTGTGTAAACCTGTGTAGATAACATGAGAGTGATGTGATGCAGTTTTTAGGGAATATATAATAATAACCATAAGGCAACCTGGCATTGGAAGTGATGTAATTGGAAATGATATATTTCTTCCATAGGTTATCCTGCCCCAGTTCACGCTATATGTGACCACGATGCCATGGCTACAAATATTGCTCCTGTCAGATAACAGCGTGTTGGTCAGTGATAACAGAGTTTCTGAGATTAATGAACAACAATAATGAGGTGCTTAACGTTGATGCAGGTGCAAGACAAAGTTAGATGTCCACCACTTGACCTAGTGACATTTCAGGCCTAAAAAACACCTCCATAAGGTTTACTCCTTGAGCTCTGATCAAAAAATTATGTGTAGTACACCTGAGCACAAAATCAGAATCAGACCACTGCTCAACTCCACCTCTGAGCTATAAAATTAGCATACCAGTAATATGAAGCAGCTGGTTTCTCTAACTTTTTGCCTGTAAATTCATCTTCTTGCCCCTGGTTTTAGAGCTTAGCCTGCTTTAATTGGTATTACAATTATAATAAACTTTGTCCCTTGACTTGGAGATGGGTTCAAGCCTGCAAAATCTTTTGAGACACTTTGGGATGCCAGTCCGGAATCCCAGCATTTTTAGGATCCCCCTTGAAGCACAACAAAAGGGCATGAAGTTGTAGGTGACAAGAAATCAAGAAGATTTACTTAGGTTCAAATTAAGCCTCAGATATTTAAGAGCTGTATCACTTTGGGCATATCTTTTAATTTATTTGATCCTGTTTTGGTGACTTTTACATGGCTGCTAGGTGGTACAATAGATAAGAGTGTGAGGCCTGGAGTCAAGAAAATTCATATTCCTGAGTTCAAATATGGCTCAGATACTTACTACCTGGGTGACCCTGGGAGAGTCACTTAACTCATTTTACCTCAATTTCCTCTTTTGTAAAATGATCTGAAGAAGGAAATATCAAATCATTCTAGTATCTTTTCCACAAAAACCAGGGGAGTCATAAAAAGTTTGTCATGGCTGAAAAATGACTGAACAAAAACAACAAAAGCCAGTGATTTGGACTTGAAGGCCACTAAGTTCCTAGTTCTAAATCTCTAATTGTGTTTCAATTTACCTTTCCTTAATCTCTGTTTGAAAGACTC
The DNA here is from genome assembly GCF_048593235.1 of Sminthopsis crassicaudata. Classification (NCBI taxonomy): domain Eukaryota; kingdom Metazoa; phylum Chordata; class Mammalia; order Dasyuromorphia; family Dasyuridae; genus Sminthopsis; species Sminthopsis crassicaudata. The sequence goes on from NC_133619.1 coordinate 324,478,240, forward strand.
TCCAGTTTCCCAAAACCTTTTCACTTTCAGTAAAACTTACCCTGTTTGCTAATTTTTGTTCTTAGCTGATTCATAACTCATCATTACTAGGATTTGACCAATAATAGCAACTCATCCTTATGGAGTTCTTAAAGATTTATAGGCCAAGGGAAGGAATGTTTGTTGCTTTAGCACCAGTGCTGGTAAATTTATAAATGCTGTTCATTATTAGCACGATTGAAAGGTTATAAACTTTTTTGGCGATCTACTAAAGTCCCATCTACTAAATGACAGAGGATTTGTGATCTTTCAGTAGAGAATATCCATGCTTAAACATAGCATATCCTTGAGAATTTAATGTTTTAAATGTTTAGGTATTCTATTCCTTACAATGCACTATTCTCACAATAAACTCAAAAGTCAAGTAGAAACAATCAAGGTGGCTCACATAATTCAAGATAAACTCCAAAATTTTTTTTTTACTTTAAAAGAGACATTTGAAGAAATAAGATCCTTAAATGACCAACATAATTAAGTTTAGTGTCTGAATAATGAATAAAATAATAGAACTAAGTAGTAGAATGTATAGTATGGGGTCAGAGATCCTATCATCCCATAGATAATTCCCTATGGTTGGTTAGCCTTATAAGTTTTACTCATGATGCCAAATTCAGACAAATTTTCATGGACATTTAGTCCTATAAATTTGACATTTTCTTTGGGAAAAAAAAAGTCCATAATTATGACACTGGGCTAACATTTCCTTACCATAGTAGTCTGTGAGCCAGACAGTTGTATCAAGTACTCCTATGAGGTTGGCAGAAACTCCTGGTGCCTGGCCAACTGGCTATCTATTAGGTGGTATGAGAAAGCTGAATGTAGAGCAGCTGTCATCAAGTTGATGATTTCTCTTGGATCATATTCCCAAATTCTAAGATGGCTTTGGGAACCAATACAGGCAACAAGCTATTATACTATCAAAAAGAGTCTCCCAGGCCCTGATAATTTACAACAGATCTTGAGAAAACAAAAGTATTCAAGAGTTACTATTAATCCAGTACCACCACCACCACCACCACCATCAACAAATCCCCAAAAAACAGGTTTGGAGGAGGCAGTGTTTATGGATAGGAGTGACATGGAATTGCTGTGCCTCCGTGTTCCTTTGAAATGGAAAAGGCAATACATGATCCAAGAAATCTTCAAACTATGCATCTCCAGAAATTAATGTCATAACAGAATGGGGGTCACAAGAACTTTTTCATAACCAGAACATTTAGATGGTAATTTTGGACTTCTGAAGTCACTTCATGTGTTTAAGTTCCAAAGCATTCCATATTGTATTGAAAGGATCAGTCTATTTCTTATCATTATAATAAAAGAAGTAAGCATGCTTTGAAATGATTTTAATAGATATCTTTTATAATGTGAAATTTAAAAAGAAACCATAAGTAATAATAATAATGCACATGTATTTAGTTCTTTGCTATATATAAAGAGCTTTCCACAGGATAATCCTATAAAGTACATAATATAATCATTATTATTCATACTAATAGAAAATAAAAAAGAAAAAATGGGATTAAGTGATTTACTCATATTTACATGGCTAAAATATAATAAATTTGACATTAGGACCTAGATCTGATTTTTTACTCAAAATACATATTGTTTCAATTTTAAAATGCTTTCAAAAATGGGGTACCAATATCTCCTATTACTGCGAGGTTTTTTAACTTGAGAGCCATGAACTCAAGATTAATTCTTAATGTATTTTAATATAATTTTGTTTTCTTTGTAGTTCTATGCATTTTATTTTATACTTTTGAAATTGTTATTATAAAAAGGGGTCTATAATGATCAGAACAGAAGTTTTAACTTTCTCTATTTTTCAAACCTAGGTTAGTTAGCCCCTCTTTAGGTAGTCTGGTGGCCCTCACTCCTCTACTGATGCCAGAAGGTTCAGATAACTGAATATCTTTGGCCTTCTTAGAATTCCTAGTCTCAAGTAATCCACTAGCACCAAACTTCCAGGAATTGTAAACAGGCAGTACCAAACACATGTGATCTCTATTATTTATGCTTTTATAGAACCAACTAGTGTACTTTTCACTCCTTAGTCACACTTATCTAACCTTTATTTAGTGGGTAGCAATCTAATCATACTCTCTTCAAGATTCCAGCAAGGTAAAATGTATTAGAACACACTTTTCAAAGACAAGTGCTTCCATGGTCTCCCAAGGCTGATGCTGTTACTGTGGTGATGACCAATTCTGTTTATTTAACTGTTATAGTGAATTATACATTCATTAATTAATTTCAGGGAATTCACTTCTATTCAACAAATACTTTTTGAGGTCAGATTGTCAAAAGTGGTAATGATAACAATTTGATCATGTATAAACATTCTCTGAAAAGAGATAGGGGATACTGGATAAAGTGTTAATTTAGATCCAGAAAGACCTGGGGACAAGTCATACCTTTGGCCAATACTAATAATGTGACCATAAGCAAGTTGTTTAATCCATCTAGGACCCAGGCAATTATCTAAGTTTATAGAAAATTGATTTTGAAGTTGGGGCCTGTGATTTTTTTTTAATATTTTGATGCTTCTCCTTCCAAATAATTACTTTCTTTAATAATTATTTTTGTTTATTTCTAAGACATTCTGTGAAGGGGTCTATAGTCTTAGAGAATCAAAGAGATGTACAATTTGAAAACACACAAACACCCACACACACACAGGCACAGGCACATGCACACAGTAAAGACCTTGAGAGTAGAGATATTACTGATCTATATAGAATAGAGTTTCCATGAGATCAGATTCCCATAGCAATAAAAACATGTCCAGAACAATCACCCTTCACTTCTTTCATTTCCTTATTTTCCCTCTCAATATATGTTTCTTTATCTTTCTTTTTCTGTGCTTTCTGCCATATTTTCCTTCCTTTCCATATTATGCCATATTATATTGTTTCCTACCATGCTATATATATTTAAATATATGTTCTAGTATTTCTTTTTTCTTTTAAATTTTTCTTTTATTTACTTTTTATCTGGGGGGAGAGAGGGTTATTTCCTACTGCCCTGAAGCCATACTGCCAAACTATTCCACTAGTGTTTAAACCTAATCCTACTTCTGAGCCTGAATCTAAAATGTTTGGGGAAAGTATTTTCAGAGATTCCTGAACATGCCCAGCACACTGAGACTTTCACAATTATGCCACATGTGATACCAATGGGATGCCAATAGGCAGACTGTCACGAGCAGGATGTGAATGGAATGTGTGGCTCTGGCTCAAGCTGAGTTCAAATTCATTGTCAATATGTCAGCAGTTAACTCTAGTAGAAATGAATAGGGATGAGGGGATCAGCTTCATTGCATATTCTGTAATCCACTTCTAAACCACTTTGCCTGGACCAATTTAAATTGTATCTGTGTGTAGGCTGAAAGCAGGTTGGCTGAAGGGTATTTGAAACTAGATTAGAAAGTGCTTTAATTATTTTGCTCATGTATAAGTACCCAAAGGGTTTTTGACCCTGTGTAAACAATGCAGTGTAGGTGGGATTTAACATGGGCTAGGGCACTTTCTTACTCATTAACAACTCATTAAGCTATTCTAATACTAAAACTTTGGGTAGAACAGGCACTGCTTTAACAAATCAATGGAAAAGCATGAGAGGTTCCTACAATAATATTCTTGGCAGACAACAAAATCCTCACCCCCCCTCCCCCACTCAGTTTTCTTTTTCTTTTGTTAAGATAGTTCATTTTTTCTCTTCCCAATACAATCTGTATTGACACTAAGAGCTAGGATTGTAAATCTAAAGCAAACATGGACCTTAGAGAATAACTGGTACCACCTTCTCAGGGGTAAGGAGGTTAAGGGATTTGTCAAGAGTTCACTCAGACAGAAAGTAAAAGGAGCAAGAGTTGAACCTAATTCCTCTAATTCTACACCCCAAACTCTTGGCACTGTCTTCCTGCTCTTTTAATTCTTAATCTTAATCTCACTTTTTGTGAAACAAAAAGTTGAAACATATACCACATGCAGATTAAAAATGGGGGGGGGAGGAATAGTAGTTAACCTTCCAAAACCTCTGCCTCAAACTAAGAACCAATCAGTAGTGCATTTATCCCACACTAAGGGGCTAATAGAATGGTTAGCAAAACATTCTTCTGTAGAAAGTCATAAATTTGAACTGTTATGCCACAATTCTCAGTCTCCTTAATTATCCTGACCAAGTCTTGACTCAGTTTCCCTACTTCTCTATCCTGCAAAACTTCCCCTCCCTCTTTATCAAAATACTTGATAAGGATAAAAGATCTTATGTTTTAGAATATCAGAATGCCTTTCCCCATCCCAAGCTATTGGGATGTCAGATACCATCTTATCAAGATGCTTCTCCCCATTTCCCGGGGGCCTCCCCTTGATTATGTCATCTTATTTCCAGTGGCTCACCCCACCCTGTCAGAATCCCATTCACCCTCTCAGTACCCTGACTCTGCCTCTGCCTCAGACTGCCCCCTGTGTCTGAGCCACATGCATATATGTTTTTGAGAACTCATATTGTTGGCTGGATTCTTGGAGACAATAGTCTCATTCAGCCCTGGAACCAAACCATGGATCCATTTGATCCCAGTATATCTCTCCATTTAACAAATTATTAAATACTCTTTAAGCTCTATCTTGCTCAGTTTCTCTGGCATTACAGAACTCTTTAAAAATCATAGGATTTGAGGGCAAAGTGAATCTGAAAGGCTTTGATTTCTCTGTAAAAATATTTTTAAAGAAAATGTGATAATTTTTAGACTAACAAATGTCAAAATGAAATAGAGACAATGACCTTAATTACTTCTAATAACTAGATCTCTATCACTGAGAATCTAGAGATAGATAAGGTTGACTATATATAGTATAAGTATAAAATTTAGGCAAATACTATTTAGGAAATCAAGAGTGGTGCTATTTATTGATAGACAGCAAATCTCCAGATCCAACATTTATGATAATTTCATCCAACCAAAGGCCACTGCACATTGATAAAATGATCAGTATAGGTGCAAGGAGAAACATAATGGTACTGAAATTAAGGTAAAGTGGGAGAAATAAGAAAGAACATTTCCTACTTTTCTGTGTACCTTATAGTACCTGGGGAGAAGGAACTGGGGGAGTATGACTAAGAAGGACTTGGGAAAGAATGGAAAAGGAAAAGGAAGGAAGGTAGTGAAGAAAGGAGGAAGGAAAATGAAGAAGACTGAAGAGAAAGATATAGAAATAAAAAGAGAAAAGGAGTAGAGGAAAAGAGACAGACAGAACAAAAAACAATGATTGGAAGCAAGAGGGGAGGGAAGGAGGGAAGAAAAGAGAGGAGAGGAAAAATAGAGAAAGACAGAGAGAATGAGAGAAAGAGAAAAAGAATCAGAGACAGAGAAAGAAAGAGAATGATCACTTCTCTGAGAAATAATAAGGATTAAGAAAAAGACTTTGCTGTATTCTAAATCATCAGTAACTGCTAACTCAGTAGTATCATCCAAAAAGCTCATTAGCAAGGAAAAGAAAAATTACTATGAAAGATTGTCCACTATAATCTCTACACATGTCTATCAATAACATATCTGTCTTATTTAAATTGAGCTTTAATCAGTTTACTTCCATCTATTAGACTATGAAAACCTAAGTCTATATGTTCAGATAACTCAGAGATTATGATGATGTGATTTCCCATATGCTTGACATCTTGCAATGAAAAAAAAAAAAGTGTTTGGAGTGAGAGATTACGGGTAGTTAGCAATATGCTCTTGCTGCTACTAGAAAGCAAAAAAAAAAAAAAAAGGGCCCCAGTACATTGGGTGGCCTTGGTTTGAGAAGACATGGATGAAAGTCAGATGGGTAGGATGGACTAGCTGTGATCTGCATTGCAGGGAGAACAGTCATATCACAGAGACTACAGATCTATTTGATGTCTGAAAAGATGGGGAAAGGATTTTGGGGTCAGTATAAATATCTATGCCTGGTAAATAATCAGAAAGTTTAGTTCTTTAGGGTAACTGAAATGTATAAACAATTTTAATACTAGGTTTAAAATGCCATTAAGTAGGATAATGATAAGAAAATTGTTTTTACCTTTCCTATAAACAGATGAATCTAGGTTTTAATACATTC